>NC_047663.1:92566241-92681241 GCF_011762505.2 Arvicanthis niloticus | reverse complement strand
CCCAATTAATAAATGGGGTATAGAACTAGACAGAGAATTCATAACAGAGGAATCTCGAATGGCTGAGAAACAATTAAAGACATGTTCAAAGTCCTTAGTGATCAGAGAAATGCAAATCAAAATGACCTTGAGATTCCACCTTACACAAATCTGAATGGCTAAGATAAAAAACTCAGGTGACAGCACATGTTGGTGAGAATATGGAGAAAGAGGAACACTCCTCCATTGCTGATGGGATTACAAACTGGTACAATCACTTTTTAAATCCATCTGGAAGTTGTTTAGAAAATTTGAAATAGATCTACCTGAAGACCCAGCTATACCACTCTTGTGCATATACCCAAATGATGCCCCACCATGCCACAGAGGCACATGCTCCACTCTATTTATAGTGGCTTGATTTGTGATAACCAGAAGCTGGAAACAACCCACATGTCCCACAAAGGAAGAATGAATACAGAATGTGGTTCATTTACACAATGGAATTCAACTTCTAGGAATGAAGAAGACATCATGAGTTTTACAGGCAAATGGTTGGAACTAGAAAATAATCATCCTGAATGAGGTAACTCAGACACAAAGGACATCATGAACCGTATGTACTCACTAATAAGTGGATATTGGCTAAAATTACAGAATACCTAGGATACAATCCCCAGAATTCAAGAATGTCAACAAGCTGAAGGGCCAGCAGAATGAATGTAAATATGCAACCTCAGTAGATAGGGAGTGGGAAGATCCTCTAGAATAAACCAGAGACTGGGAGGTGAGAGACTCTCAGGATTCAGAGGGAGGGACCTTAGATGAAATGCCCAACAGTGGGGAGAGGGAACTTGTAGAGTCCACCTCCAGTAGAAAGACAGGGCATCAAGTGGAGGGATGGGGTTGCCATCCCACAGTCAAAACTCTGACCGAGAATTGTTCCTGTCTAAAAGAACTGCAGGGACAAAAATGAAGAAGGTACAGAGGGGATGGAGGTCCAGTGACCGGCCCAACTTGGGATCCATCTCAAGGGGAGACCCCAAGGCCTGACACTGTTACTGATGTTATGGTGTGCTTACACACAGGAGCCTGTTCTCCAAGAGGTTTCACAAGCAGCTGACTGAGACAGATACAGATACTTACACCCAACCAATGGACTGAAGTCAGGGATCCCTGTGGCTAAGTAAGAAAAGCTGGAAGAAGTCGAGGTGAAGGATGACCCCATAGGAAGACCAGCAGTGTCAACTAACCTGGGTAGCTGAGATCTTTCAGACACTGAGCCACCAACCAGGAAGTAAACACTAGTTGGTCTGAGGCCTCTGACACATACACAGCAGAAGACTGCCCAGTCTGGCCTCAGTGAGAGAAGACACACAGAAGTGGGTGCATGGTCCCAACCGTCAACCAGGGGCAGTGCCTATCCACTGGATATGATCTGTTCTACAGGTTCTATCTTTGCTGGGTATTTCTCATGATGTCCTTTTTGTTGGGTCCTGGGAACCTCTTGGGTCCCTGCCATCAGGGGGTTTTTAGTGGCTACCCCAGTTCCCCCTTCTCCACTGCTACACACCTCCTCAGTCCTATTCAGGAGGTGGAAAAAAATAATCTCAGGAGAGAGAGAGAGAGAGAGAGAGAGAGAGAGAGAGAGAGAGAGAGAGAGAGAGAGAGAGAGGGAAGAAAGGAGGGAGAGGAAAACAGGGGGCGGTTCAGATGTGAGAGGAGATGGGGAAGAAGGATGTGAGAAGGAGAGGTGAGAAGGAGATGGGTGAGGAATTTGAAAGGAGGTGTATATCACTACTCTTTAAAAGTTTCTCTTTTTAAAGATTCATTTATTTTTTATGTATGTGAGTACACTGTTGCTGTCTTCAGACACACCAGAAGAGGGCATCAGATCCCATTATAGATGGCTGTGAACTACCATGTGGTTGCTTGGAATTGAAGTCAGGACCTCTGGAAGAGCAGTCAGCTCTCTTAACCACTCAATCATCTCTCTAGTCTCATCACTACTTTTTAAAGACCAATAATGTTTGGTTTAAGCTGGATATCATAGCTATCTAGTCTCTAATTCTTGGTCACCAAAGAAGTGTTGGATATGGGTTCAGCCTCATGAAGCGGGCCTGAAGTCAACCCAGGCACTGGTTGGTTACTCCTACAAACTTAGTGGCACAATTGTCCTACCATATTTTGTAGGCAGGACAGCAATGTAGGTTTTGTGTCTGGGTTGATGGTTATGTTTCTCTTTTGGTAGCCTGCAGAGTACCTTCTTATACCAGAAACAGTAGAATGCATAGGTGAAGATGCTATGTGGGCATGAGCCCGGCCCCTCCATGTTCAATGAGTTGTGTGGGTGTTGTCTTCACCAATTGGAACTTGATGTCAGTTGGTGGAGAGCAACCTATGATCTTGGCAACAAACTGTTTTTTTGGAGGATTTCCATGGGACCCCTTGGGTCAACAACTCGATGGATGCAACCCAGTTGTGTTATTGGAAGCTTTGTTTAGTGACAAGGGATGGCCAGTTGGAAGTCTGTCTCCCTAATTAATTGAAGACTTCATTAAGTTCAACTGTATATATCTTAGGAAGTTTCCACTACACTAGGTTTACACACAACCTCTCATTCAAGCTCCTCAATCCTAGCTGTCTCTCTCTGCATTGGTTCACTCAGTCCCATCTGCCCTCTCCCTCCCCACCTGATTCTCCCATTCTCACTCCCCTATTTCCAATCCATTCATGAAATCTATTATATTTCTCCTTCCCAATGACATTGATGTGTTCCTTCCCCCAGTTCTTCCTCTGTAGTTAAACTCAACAGAGAATTTCTCCGTGTGTCCCAGCTGATCACAGTACCTCATGCTGACTTGTGTTGATTCAGCCAAGGCCTGATGTGTCTGCCCTGTCATGTCACTGATGCTGCTATCATGACACTACTGGACTGGACTTCTGGTATATCCATGAAATATTTTCAAGTTGATTGAGTTATTGTTGCTGGCTTGTGAACGAAATTGCTAATTACCTGACAACACAGATGGCATTTGTTCCAAAGAACCATTTCTAAACAGGTCCACTTCTCCTGAATCATAATAACCTTTCTTTTCCACTGCTGCTGGTGGGTGGTGGGCTAGAAGGGAGGTTAAAGCATTTAAGAACCATCATTAGAAGTATTCTTTGAAAATTTAAAATTACACTTCATGTTGAGGTCTTTGATCCATTTGGACTTGAGTTTTATGTAGGGTGATAGACATGAATCTATTTAGATCTTCTACCTGTGGATATCCAGTTATTCCAGTGTCATTTGTTGAAGATACTTTCTTTTTTTCCATTTTACAATTTTGGGTTCTTTGTAAAAAATCAAGTGTCCATGGGTATGTTATGTTGAACCATCCCTGTTTCTGTGAAATGAAGCCTACTTGATCATGGTGATTCCCTGAACTATAAAATTATTTTCTGTGATACTTTATAACTGTAATTTTGCTGCTGTTACAGATTGTGAAAGGGTCATTCAGAGCCTGAAAGCAGTCTAATAGAATTCTGTGCTAATACTGTATAGCCCTGGGCTTTGTTTCTGTTGGGAGATTTTGGTAGCTGCTTCTATTTCCGTAGGGGATATAAGTCTGTTTAAATGGCTTATTTGATTTGGATTTAACTTTGGTAAGTGGTGTGAATCAAGAAAATTCTGTACCTTTTAGGTTTTCAAATTGGTAGAATACAGATTTTTAAAGGATATCCCTATAATTCTCTGAATTTCCTCAGTGTCTCTTGTTACACCCTCACCCTTCTTTTCATTTCTGATTTTATTAATTTAGATATTCTCTCTCTGCCTTTTAGTTAATTTTGATATGGGTTTGTCAATCTTATTGATTTAGTTAGAGAACTAACTCTTTATTTCCAATTGATTCTTTGTATTGTTCTTTGTTGATTTCAGCCCTGAGTTTGATTATTTCTTGTCATCTACTTCTTTAGAATGTAATTCTTCATTTGTTCTAGAGCAGTGGTTCTCAACCTGTAGGTCATGACCTTTTTGTGGCATTGAACAACCCTTTCACAATTCCTAACAGTAGTAAAATTATAGTTATGAAGTATCACAGAAAATAATTTTATACTTTGGGGTCACCACAACATAAGTAACTGTATTGAAGGGTCTCAGAATTAGGAAAGTGGGGAACTACTCTTCTAGAGCCTTCAGGTGTGATGGAAAGTTGCTAGTACAAGATTTTTCTAGTTTTTTTTTAAATGTAGTCACTTAATACTATGAACCTACCTATTAGAACTGCTTTCATTGTGTCTCATGAGTTTGTGTATGTTATGTATTCATTTTCATTCAATTCTAAAAAGCCTTTCATTTCTTTCTGATGATGCCAGATAACTTTGGTTTCTGTTGCTTATATTCTTGTGCTTGCCTTTCGCCATCTGGTTAACTCTAGTGCTACCTGCACTCACTGTCTCTTCATGGAGACTGTCTTTCCAGTTATCTTGCTTGTGTCAGAACTCCTCAGAGTCCAGATGTCTCTGTGATCCTGTGATCCTGAGCTACTGGGTGGAAGAGCTCCTGGGACTCAGGCTGCATCTGGGATCCTGAAATCCTGCTGTTCTGAGTGCAGTGGTTCCTCAGCTGCTCTGAGTGCAGTGGTTCCACCACTGCTCAGCTGCTCTAGGAAGGTTCAGGATAAGGTGTCTTCACGAAGCTGACCAGCCAAGTGTCTGCCCTCTGCTCCAGATTCTGCCCTGTGAAAGTCAGTCACTGCACATTTCCCCCCGCCCCACCTCCTCCCATTCAACCCACCCACCTGCAACACCATTTAGCTGTATAGCTGGGTCTTAAGGTAGAACTATTTCCAATTTTCTCAGAAACCATCAGATTGATTTCTAAAGTGGTTTTATTAGCTGACAATCCCACCAGCAATGAAGGAGTGTTCTTTTTCCACATCCTCGCCAATATCTGCTGTCACCTGCATTTTTTTTATCTTAACCATTCTGACTGGTGTGAGATGCAATCTCAGGGTCATTTTGATTTGCATTTTCCTGATGACTAAAGATGTTGAACATTTCTTAAAGTGACTCTGAGCCATTCGTGATTCCTCAGTTCAGAATTCTCTGTTCAGCTCTGTACCACATTTTTAATAGAGTTATTTGGTTCTCTGGAACATAACTTCTTGGTTTCTTTGTTTATTTTGGATATTAGTCCTCTATTGGATGAAGAGTTGGTAAAGATCTTTTCCCAATCTGTGGGTTGCAATTTTGTCCTATTGCCAGTGTCCTTTGCCTTACAGAAGCTTTTCAATTTTATGAGGTCCCATTTTTTGATTGTGGATCTTAGACCGATTGTTTTCTGTTCAAAAAATTTTCCTCTGTCTCCATGTGTTTGAGGCTCTTCCCCACTTTCTCTTCTATTAGATTCAGTATATCTGGTTTTAAGTAGAGGTTTTTCATCCACTTGCATTTGTGCTTTGTACAGAGAGATAAGAATGGGTAAATTTGCATTCTTCTACATGCTGACTGCCAGTTGAACCAGCACCAGTTTTTGAAAATGCTGTCTTTTTTCCTCTGGATAAAAGCTTAGCTTCTCTGTCAAAGATCAAGTGACCATAGGTGTGTGGTCTTCAATTCTATTCCATTGATCTTCCTGCCTGTCTCTGTACCAGTGCCATACAGTTTTTATCACTAATGCTTGAGATCAGAGATGGCGATTTTCTTAGAAATTCTTTTATAGTTGAGAATAGTTTTTGCTATCCTTGGTTTTTTGTTATTGGAAATGACTTTGAGAATTGCTCTTTCTAACTCTATGAAGAATAGAGTAAGAATTTCGATGGGAATTGCACTGAAACTGTAGGTTGCTTTCAGTAGATGGCCATTTTTACTACAGTAATCCTGCCAGTCCACGAGCATAGGAGATCTTTCTATCTTCTGAGGTCTTCTTCAATTTCTTTCCTCAAGGACTTAAAGTTCTTTTCATACAGAGCTTTCATTTGATTAGTTAGAGTCACACTATGACATCTTATATTATTTGTGACTATTGTGAGGGGTGTTGTTTTCCTAATTTCTTTCTCAGCCCATTTGTCCTTTGAGAAGAAGAAGGATACTGATTTGTTAATTTTATGTCCAGCCACTTTGCTGAAATTGTTTCTCAGCTCTAGGAGCTCCTTGATAGAATATTTGGGGTTGTTTATGTATACTATCATATCATCTGTAAATAGTGACATCTTAGTTTCCTCCTTCCCAATTTGTATTCCTTTGATCTCCTTTTGCTGTCTAATTACTCTGGCTAGAACTTTGAATACTGTATTGAATAGGTAGAAAGAGGGTGGGCAGCCTTGTCTTGTTCCTGATTTTAATGGGATTGCTTTTAGTTTCACTCCATTTAGTTTGATGTTGGCTATTTGCTTGCTGTGTACTGCTTTTATTATGTTTAGGTATGGGCCTTGGATTCCTGATCTCTACAATACTTTTTTTTTTATCAAATCATAATTTTTACTTTTTAACAGGGGGGTTATAAACACAAAAATGCAGGATGTGGGGAAGGGGATGACACAGGAGCATAGGTGTTCAGGGGAAGTACAGATATCTTTCAGAACAGGGTATCATCTGGTTGAAGGTTCAGGAGACAGGTCACTATGATTCTGCTATGATTCACTTGTCCTTATCTAAGTTGGTACTATTCACCAAGGCTGCTTATTTACAAGGTCTATGACTACTCAGGCTGGTAAATTTCCATAAAAGCTGCCTGTTTACAATAGCTTATAGCCATCTGTTTCAGTGTTTTTCCACAGAGACTTAAGACTTTGTGTTAGCAGGCATCTATGTCAGGACTATTGCTGATTTTAGGCTTATGGCTGATTTTAGGCCTTCAGTGTATAAGCAGGGCTGCCCCTGACATCTCCTCCCTTCTCCAAGTATAGAAGGGCAGTGGCGATTCTAATCTTGCCAAGGCAGGGATAGAGGCCTGACCTCCAGTAATTAAAGGAAACCTTGTAATGGCTCTGGCCCTCTGTTGTTGTCCAGTGAGGCATGAGAGCCATGCCCATCCCGATGTCTTTTTCCTGGAGAGGGGATACTTTTGACATCAACCCCTATGCAGTCAGGCTTCTACAATACTTTTAACATGAAGAGATGTTGTATTTGTCAAAGGCTTCTTCAACATCTAATGAGATGATCATGTGGGTTTTTTGAGTTTTTTTTTTTTTTTTTTTTTTTTATAAAGTGGATTACATTGATGGATTTCCATATATTGAACCATCCCTGCATTCCTGGGATGAAGCTTCTTGATCATGATGAATGATCATTTTAATGTTCTTAGATTCAGTTTGCTAAAATTATATTGAGTATTTTTGCTTTGATATTCATAAGGGAAATTTCTCTGAAGTTCTCTTTTTTTGTTGGGTCTTTTTGTGGTTTAGGTTTCAGTGTAATTGTGGCTTCATGTAAAGAATTGGGTAGTGTTCCTTCTGTTTCTATTTTTGTGGAATAGATTGAGAAGTATTGGTAGTAGATCTTTGACGGTCTGATAGAATTCTGCCCTAAAATCATCTGTCCCTGAGCATTTTGGTTGGGAGACTTCTAATGACTGCTTCTATTTGCTTACAAGTTATGGGACTGTTTAGATGGTTTATGTGGTCCTGATTTAACCTTCTTACCTGGTATCTGTATAGAAAATCACCCATTTCATCTAGATTTTCCAGTTTTGTTGCATATAGAATTTTGTAGTAGGAGCTGGTTATTTTTTGAACTTCCTCATTGCTGTTGTTATGTCTCCCTTTTCACTCTTAATTTTGTTAATTTGGATACTGTTTCTGTGAACTCTAGTTAGTTTAGCCAAGGGTTTATCTATTTTGTTGATTTTGTTAAACAACCAGCTCCTAGTTTGTTGATTCTTTGTATAGTTCTTTTTGTTTCTACTTGGTTGATTTCAGCCCTGAGTTTGATTATTTCCTGCTATCTATTCCTCTTGGGTGCATTTGTTTCTTTTTGTTTTAGATCTTTCAGATGAGTTGTTAACTGCTAGGGTATGATCTCTCCAATTTCTTTATGGGGGCTCTCAGGCCTGAGATTTCCCCTTAGCACTGCTTTCATTCTGTCCCATAAGTTTGGATATGTTTGTATCTTCATTTTCATTAAATTCTAAAAAGTCATTAATTTCTTTTTTATTTCTTCCCTGAAATATGTTCAGCTTCCATGTGTATGTGAGCTTTCTGCTGCTGTTGTTGTTATTGAAGACCAGCCTTAGTCGGTGGTTGTTCAATAGAATACATGGGATAAATTCAATGTTCATATATCTGTTGAGGTTTGTTTTGTTTCCATAATATGATTGATTTTTGAGAAGGTACCAGGAGGTGCTATGAAGAAGGAATATTCTTTTTTCATGGTGAAATGTTTTGTAGATATCTGTTAAATCCATTTGGTTCATAACTTCAATTAGTTTTTACTGTGTCTCTATTTACTTCCTGTTTCCATGATCTGTCCATTGGTGAGAGTAAGGTGTTGAAATCTTCTACTATTATTGTATGAGGTTTAATGTGTGCTTTTAGCTTCAGTAACCTTAAGTGAAGCTTCTTCCAAAATGTCCAGCAGAAACCGTGTTTCTGTGTTTTAAAGCTGAATCTTAGGCAGGTTTGGTTTCCACTCACCATTTGACTGTGTGGCTGTCCCTCTGCTCTTGCAGTCTTCTGTTTTCAGCTGAAGTGCATGTAATACATGGTTGAAAGTCAGCATCTGTGTATATTTCTCTTCTGTGTTTTCCTGGCTCCTCAGCCTGGCTGTCCTATGCTGCCCATGTATGTGATTTATAGGTCCCTTCTCATCCTGTCCCTTATATGGGCAGCAGAGCTGCCAGGAATCTCAGTTATTACAAAGAAAGGAGCCTGTTGTTCTTCCAGATGCTGATAGTGTTTGACAATTCAAATGTGTATCATTCCCAAGGAGAATGTGTGAGCACAGATCCTGCTCAGCAACCCAACTCAGAGAAGGAAAATAATAGTCACATTGGAGAGATGATGTTACTGGGTAAGAAATCCTTTGTGTTCAGATTTTATGTTATAGTGAGAGCTGTTTCCTTGTTTTAGGGAGAGGATCTCCTTTTGTAGCCTTGGCTTGTTTGGTACTCACTATATAGAACAGACTGACATGTAAGTTGGAACAACTTTCCTGCCTCTACTTCCCAAGTACTAAGATTATAGGTGTACATCACCATGTTCACACCTAATAAAGTACAAGTGCACAGTCTTATTTTTGTTCCATCTCACTTGGTTTAGCCTCAGGACAGAGTTGTACCCGTGGTGGCCATTTTACCTATGCAGTAATAGAACAAAGACTTACTTGTTATATGAGATTAGTAATTGATCTCTGAATTTAGTGTAGTTCCTTTGATGATACCACTAAGATTTTTTTCATGGAGTTTGACAATCTGCCCTGAAACTAAATAAATAAATAAGAATGAATGAATATAACATCGTTTCATTAGTTAGGGAAAGAAGAAGGGAGAAACAGAGCAGGAAGTGTACCATCCCTGTGTGGTGGTGATCAGTGTGTGTTACATTAGCAAAATGACCAACAGGAACAAAAGGAGAAATTTTTTTTCTGTGATAGGATCTATAGTGGTTAGAATAGGTATGGCCTCCATAAAGTCATATGTTTGAATGCTTGCTCCACAGGAAGTGGCACTGTTAGGTACTGTGGACTTGTTGGAGTAGATGGGGCCTTGTTGGAGGAAGTATGTCACCTTGGAGGCAGGCTTTGAGGTATCCTGTGCTGAAGATACAACCAGTGTGGCTCAAAGTCTTCTCCTGCTGCCTGTAGATCAAGATGTAGAACTCTCAACTCCTCCTCCAGCACCGTGTCTGCCTGCATGCTGCCATGCTTCCCATTATGATGATAATAGACTGAACCTCTGAAACTGGAAGCTAGCCCCAACTAAATGTTTGCTTTTCCAAGCATTACCTTGATCATGGTGTCTCTTCACAGCAATAAGATGGCAACTAAGACAGAATCTCTGTGTAACCCAGGCTGGCCTCAAATTCTCTATGTTGCCAAGGATGACCCTGATGCTCACCTTCTCAGTACTGAGACACAAGGAGGCATTGCCTTGTTTGGTTTAGGTGGTGCTAGAACTTGAACCAAGGCCTTACTGCATCTGTCAACTGAGCTATGTCCCTGAAAAAAAAAAAACCAGTGGGCTAATGAAGGGAGAAGAAATTAGAATTGCATGATTTCTTATAGAACACTATCAGAACCTCATGTTTATTTCAGCATTTATGATTGAGGCCACGCATGGTGGCTCATGCCTATAATCATGGAACTTGAGAGGCAGAGGCAGGCAGATCTCTGTGAATTGGAGGGTAGCTAGCCTGATCTACATAGCAGGCTTCAGACCAGCCATGGTTACAGGATAATAACTCTGTCAATCAGAATAAAAAAAGAAAAAGAGCCATGGTGCAAACTAAAACTATTCTCAGAAGAAAAGTCTTAGTTGTTCATTTTATTTAATATATAACTTAAATATATTAATTTTTTAAATGATCATAACTAATTGGGGAAAACCTCAGAAACTAAAATAGCAGGCATTAACATAAATTTAGAAATTATTTAAAAAGAAATTAGGTCAAAATTTAAGACACGTAAGACAACTTACATGAAAATTTTATTTTTATTTAAATTAAAATTACTAAAAGATTTGCTTCCATTTAAGGGGATACTATTAGTCTATTTTTACAGAAAATTCTTGTAAATCATTAAACTTAAGAAAATTCAAGTACATGAATAAAAATATATCAGTGTATAGAAAAAAGGAAACTTTACAAATTGTTTTTTTATGAAATTGGTGTAATAAAACACTGAAAACTGGCTAGACACTGGTGGCCCACACTTTTAATTCCAGTACTAAGGAGACAAAAAGAGGAAGATCTCTATGAGTTCGAGGCCAGCCTGGTCTACAGAGTGAGTTCTAAGACAGCCAGGGCTACACTGAGAAATTTGTCTCAAAAAACAAGCCAAACCAAACTAATCCAAGCATAACAATGAAACCTGAAAAGTTACCATGTCTAAATCAAAGATTTATCCCATTGAATATAAAATACAACTTTATAGTCATTTAAGAACAGAAGTTATACTAAAAAGTCTACTAATTGGATCAAAATAAAAGAAACGTGATGTTTTAAAAGTCTAGTTAGGGAGCTAGAGAGTGGGCTCAACACATAAGAGCATTCTTTCCGAAGACCCAGGTTTGATTCCCAGCACACACATGGTGGCTCAGAACCATCCAGAACTTGAATTCTAAAGGACCTAATGCACATGGTACACAAAAATACATGTGATCAAAATACCCATACACATTGTCTTAGTCTCTGTTCTATTGTGGTGAAGAGATGCCAGGACTAAGGCAATTCAATTCTTATTTAGAAGAGCATTTAATTGGGAGGTTGTTTGCAGTTTCAGAGGTTTCATCCATTATCATCATGGTGGGGAGCCTGACTACATGCAGGCAGGTGCTGAAGCAATAGCTGAGAACTGTATGCTGATCCATAGGCAGAGAGAGTCTGGGCCTGCTGTGGGCTTTTGAAATCAAACCTCACCCCCAATGACATACTTCCTCCAACAAAGCCACATGTGCTTCAATAGGCCTTACCTCCTGATGCCTTTCAAATAGCGCCACTCCCTGGTGACTAAGCAGTCAAATATATGAGCCTTCTTATTCTAACCACCACACATATAAAGTAAAACATTTAAAAACACTTCTACTACTATCTTATGATAAAAAAGAAAAAATTTATGGTTATTTTCATAGTTACTGAAAGGAGAAAATTCAAATAGTTTCTTCATAAGAATATCCAATCCAGTCCAACGCATACAATACAATACATACAATACATACAATACAATACATAAGAACATTCAATACAAGTATTTCAATCCCTTCAACCAGTGTTGAAGTACTTTTTTTCTGTGTGGGGATCAGACCCAGTATGTGGTCAACAGGTACTTTATCACCAGACTATAGTTTCTGATTTAAAAAAAATGTTTTCCCTTAAAAAGCTTCATATATCTTAAGCTAGCCTGGAACTCTGATCCTCCTGCCTCTATGTACTGAGTGCTAGGATTGTGGGTATGTTCCATCACACCCAGTTTATGTGGTGCTGGAGATTAAACCTAGGAGTTTGTTCATGTTAGACGGGTATTCTACCAGTGGGCCTTTATCATCAACCCCTAAGATGTCTCTTTGGTGGAGGACATTCCCACTAAAATCGAGGTCCCGATGAAAACACCCCACCGGTACTGCCACTATTCAGCATTTTGTCACAGATTCTATCCAGCACAGGTAAGTGAGTAAGAAATCAGATACATTAGGACTTGAGAGAAAACCCTATGTATGATTTCATTGTGTGCTCGGAAACCCTGCAGCATGTCTGAAAACAGGGAGTATTCAGTAAGTTAATGGGATATAAAATTGACAAACAGAAAGTAGTTGAGCAACTTCCTACAACCCCTAAGTGCTGGGATTATAGCCACGCCCCACCATGCCAGGTTGAGACATTTCTAGGGCAGTGAACCCAGCACACTGTGAATGTCAACAGGCACTCTATCAACAGCTATATCCTCAGTCTCCTTAATATTCAGGAGTTGGTGGCAAAGAAAAAAATACTGTTAATTTATTAAAATTGAAAACAAAACAGAAACCTAACATTTACTGAGCCTACTAAATAAGTCTTATACAGCAGTCAGATAAGAAAATGGAGTTAAGAGAAATAAATATTAGGAAAGAAAGAAAACAAAGTGTAATTTATACTTTAAAAAAACTAAGTAGATGTACTAGCATATTTTTGGGGTGTGAACAGTGATAGGCTTTTATTTGTCTGAGTTCTATACAATAAATAAAATGATTTTTAAAAAATTAATTATGTATATTATTTTCTTACACTTCTTGGTAGATGAAGATTCATGGTAAGCACTTTCCTTAAAGCCCCTTTCATGTCCCTGTTCCTCAGGCTGTAGATGAAAGGATTCAGCATGGGGGTCACCACTGTGTACATCATGGCAGCTGCTAAGTCCCTCCCAGCTGAGTGAGAGGATGAGGGGTTGAAATACAGGGATATGATGGTGCCATAGAAGAGGCAGACCACAGCCAGGTGCGAGCCACAGGTGGAGAAGGCTTTCCACCTTCCTCCTGTGGATGAAACTCTCAGTACAGCACAGGTGATATGGATGTAGGAGATCAGGATGCAGACAAATGGCGTGACAACGATCATAGTTCCCTCTGTAAGAATCATCAGGTCATTGAGATGTGTGTCTGAGCAGGAGAGTTTCAGGAGGGGATTTGCATCACAGAAGAAGTGGGGGATGATGTTGTCCCCACAGAAAGAGAGTTGAGCCATGAGCAGTGTGTGCAAAAGAGCATTCAGGTTAGTTAACACCCAGGACCCCAGAACAAGAAGGGAACACAGCTTATAGGTCATCTTTGTTCTATAGTGTAAAGGGTGGCATATGGCCACATACCGGTCATAGGCCATCACAGCCAGCAGAAAATTGTCCATATCAGCAAACACACAGAGAAAATACAGCTGTGTGACACACCCAGAAAAGGAAATGGCCTGACTCCCAAGTATGTGATTAGCCAGTACCTTGGGGACAGTTGTGGAGGAGAAGCAGACATCTGAGAATGACAGGTTGCTGAGGAAGAAGTACATGGGGGTGTGCAGGCGGGAGTCTGTGCTGATGGCCAGGATGATGAGCAGGTTTCCCAGGACAGTGGCCAGGTACATGATGAGGAAGAGCAGGAAGAGGAGCTGCTGCTGCTGGGGCTGCCTGGAGAGTCCCAGGAGGAGGAACTCGGAGACGCTCGACTGGTTGGTGCTGCTCATGAGTCTGAGCCCAGCTACATAAAGGAGAAGCAGAGGGCAGAAGGCTGTCTTCAGGTTTGGATGCTATAACCAGGTTCACATCAATCCTGCGCTAGAGATTCTGAATTGAGATCCACTCCTATTTTCCACATACTCCATTTACAAATCCCAGTTTTAGGTCATGTTGGTTCCCCAGATTCACCGTTTAGTTTTATTGGATATACTATAAAGGCATTTATGCCCACACATCACTCTTACCTGTATCTGGTAACATTTCCAGTCTTCCACCCACTCCTTAGAAGCTCAAAAAAAAAAAAAAAAAACCAAAAAAAAAAAAAAAAAAACAAGAATCATCCAGTTAATGTATTGATCCAACTGGTGGAACTGTGACTCTTGCTGATTCCCCAACTATGGGAGAGAATGAGCAGAACTTGTTGCAGAAGAAAGCTTGGCATGCCTACTACCCTGAAAATACCTGGACAGGCCAGTTCTATTATTATACCTTGGAGTTATTGGTCAGTAGCTTTCTTTATTCTAAGGATTGGAAAGTCTTGGGAATATAGGAAGGTTCTGCGAAGGTAAATAATGGATGATCACTGTCCCGGCCCTCTGTATCAGAAGGAGGTCTGGGAAAATTAGACAGGTATTTACTGCAGCATGAAGTCCCACTGGGATAGAGTCCCCGAGTATCTCATTAAAGACCAGCAGAAAGTCGTTGGGTAAGCCAGCTCTTGGTCCCTCTTGACCAACAATGATGGAACACATCATCTAAGCTCACAGTCAGAACTTGGGGATGAAGCAATCTGTGTGGAGACAGGTTCCAGAGAGAATTTCCTGAGACTGATCTAAGCCTGCAGGGTTGGAGACTCATTCCCCGTTCTTCTGATGAACCGCCTTTTAAAAGATCTCCCTTGGATTGTTGCTTTGTTGACCTTGGGATCATGAACAGGTCACAGAGACCCCTTTGTGAATGTTTGGCTTGCATGAATCACATGCATGCCTGGAGACCATGGAGACCAGAAGAGGAGGTCAGAACTCCTGGAAATGGCATTGCTGATGGTTATGAGTTACAATGTAGGTGCTGGGAATCAAACCCTGGTCCTCTGAAAAAGCAATGACTGCTTTTACCTCTAGATCCACTCCTCTAGATCCAATTCTTTTTTTAAAATTTATTGTATATGTGTACACTGTTGCTATCTTCAGATACACCAGAGGAGGACACCAGATTCTATTACAGATGGTTGTGAGCCACCATGTGGGTGTTGGGAATTGAACTCAGGACCTCTGGAAGTACAGTCAGTTCTCTTAACCATTGAGCCATCTCTCCAGCCCCTAGATCCAATCCTTGGGTGTACTTTATTTCTATCAGTATAGTAAGTCAATCTGGTGTAACATTTATCAGTTCATGTGGTCAACAAAGTGGAAGAGAGTTTTACTAACTTCAGAGCCCTCCCAGGGTGATGAAAGGTTGACTGAAAGCTGTTTTTCATGAGTACCTCATCAGAGGATTTACAGTGTTAGAGGAAAAGACTGCATAAAATAACCCAACCAACAATAAGCGAAAAAGCAATAGCAAGAACAAACCCAGCAGAGGGAACCAGAACCTCAGTATGCAATGATATACTTCCAAAATATCAAGTTTTTGACAACAAAATGAAAGATCTCAAAGAAACAAGCCTTTACATGACCTTTACAGCAGAATAGCAAGCAACAGATATGGCCTCTGGAAAGAGCAGAAGCCATCTTTAACAGAAAATTTCCAAGTAGCCATTGTAAAAATGTTGGCAGATGGAACAGATGGCAATATTGAAGAAGTAAACAAAAGTTTGAAGACAATGTCAAATCATACAGGGAATGAAGAGCCAAAAATTATGAGGAAATGTTAAATGAAAATGCTGAGTTGTAAAGTAAACAATGGATATAAACCGTTCACTAAATGGGCTCTCCTAATTTGAACCAGATAAATTAATAATTGGCAAATTTGTAAATAGTTATACAGAGATTTTGGAAGTTGAAGAAAAGTAAGGAAAGGATGAGGGAAAATGAATACAGAGCCAAGTGTAGACAATGTTCTTACAGTAAGGACTTTAAGGGGAGAGAAAGGGAATGGGAAGCTATGAAG
The DNA here is from genome assembly GCF_011762505.2 of Arvicanthis niloticus. Lineage (NCBI taxonomy): Eukaryota > Metazoa > Chordata > Mammalia > Rodentia > Muridae > Arvicanthis > Arvicanthis niloticus. The sequence goes on along the minus strand of NC_047663.1, from coordinate 92,665,317 downwards.
AAATAATGGTTGAAAACTCAAATTTAAAAATGTCCTGGCCCAGTTAGAGACCTGCACACCTTTCACTTTGCACCTGGCCAGGAGCAGAGCCTCTACACCACATCCAAACACAAAGAGCTCGTACCCCTGTTGCAGCTCAACTCCTCAGGTAATCTGACACAATCAGGATCACAGGTGAGATCCCAAATGCTGGCCCAATACTCACCATAACCTGGACCCATGGGACCCCAGGCCTCAGATATCCTGCCCAGCTAGAGACTATCCTCCTTCCAGTTTGTACCTGTGCCTAGAGCAGAGCCTTTGCTCTGGATCCCCACCTACTCAGCTCATACCCCAGTTGCAGCTCAACCCGTCAGGTCACCTGACACATTCAGGACCACAGGACCACAGGATCACAGGATCACAGGATCACAGGATCACAGGATCACAGGATCACAGGATCACAGGTTCACAGGTTCACAGGAAGGACAGGCTTCAGTCAGAGACAGTGAGGCCAAATAACACTAGAGATAACCAAATGAAGGGAGGCAACTGCAAGAATATAAGCAACAGACACTATTATGACTTGCCTACATCAGAACCCAGTTCATCCACCACAGCAAGCCCTGGATACCCCAACACACCTATAAAGCAAGATTCAGATCTAAATTCTCATTTCATGAAGATGATAGAGGACTTTAAGAAGGACATAAATAACTCCCTTAAAGAAATACAGGAGAACACAAGGAAACAATTAGAAGCCCTTAAAGAGAAAACACAAATCCCTTAAAGAAATACAGGAGAGCACAATCAATCATGTGAAGGAATTTAATAAAACCATCCAGGATCTGAAAATGGAAATAGAAACAGTAAAGAAAACACAATGGGAGACAGCCCTAGAGATGGAAAACCTAGGAAAGAGAGCAGGAGTCACAGATGCAAGCATCACCAATACAATACAAACAAAAAAATATAGAAGAGAGAATCTCAGGGGCAGAAGATGCCATAGAAGACATTGACACAACAGTCAAAGAAAATACAAAATACAAAAAGCTCCTAACCCAAAACATCCAGAATACCCAGGACACAATAAGAAGATCAAACCTAAGGATAGTAGATAAGGAAGAAAGAGAAGCTTCCCAACTTAAAGGGCCAGTAAATATCTTTAACAAAACTATAGAAGAAAACTTCCCTAACTTAAAGAAAGAGATACTCATAAATGTACAAGAAGCCTACAGAACTTCAAATAGATTGGACCAGAAAAGAAATTCTTCCCACCACATAATAATCAAAACACCAAATGCACAAAACAAAGAAAAATACTAAAAGCAGTAAGGGAAAAAGGTCACGTAACATACAAAGGCATACCTATAAGAATTACACCAGACTTCTCACCAGAGACTATAAAAGCACAGACCCTAAGAGAACACAAATGCCAGCCCAGACTACTATACCCAGCAAAACTCTTAATTAACATAGATGGAGAAACCAAGATATTCCATAACAAAACCCAGTTTATACAATACCTTTCTACAAATCCAGCCCTACAAAGGACAATAGAGGGAAACCTCGAACACAAGGAGGGAAATTATACCCTAGAAAAAGCACGAGAGTAATCTTCTTCAAACAAACCCAATAGAAGATAGCCACACAAACATAACTCCAACTCTAATAACAAAAATAACAGCAAGAAACAATCAGTATTCCTTAATATCGCTTAACATCAATGGACACAATTTCCCAATTAAAAAACATAGACTAATGGACTGAATATGTAAACAGTACCCAATATTTTGCTGCATACAGGAAACGCACCTCAGTGACAAAGGCAGACACTACTTCAGAATAAAAGGCTGGAAAACATTTTTCCAAGCAAATGGTCCCAAGAAACAAGCTGGAGTAGCCATTCTAATAGTGAACAAAATCGAATTTAAACTAAAAGAAAGATAAGGATGGACATTTCATACACATCAAAGGAAAAATCAATCAAGTTAAAAACTCAATTTTGAACATCTATGCTTCAAATGCAAGGGCGCACACATTCATAAAAGAAACTACTGAAGCTCAAAGCACACATTGCATCTCACACAATAATAGTGGGAGACTTCAGCACCCCACTCTCAGCAATGGACAGACCATGGAAACAGAAAAAAAAAAAAAAAACAGAAATAGAGTGAAACTAAGAGAAGTTATGAACCAAATGGATTTAGCAGATATCTATAGAACATTTCATCCAAAAACAAAAGAATATATTTTCTTCTCAGCACTTCATGATACCTTCTCCAAAATTGACCATATAAAAAGCAGGCCTCAACAGATACAAAAATATTGAAATAATCCCATACATCCTATCAGATCACCAAAAACTAAGGCTGGTCTACAATATCGATAAATCAATGGAAAGCACACATACACATGAAAACTGAACAACCCTCTACTAAATGATAACTTCATCAGGGAAGAAACAAAGCAAGAAATTAAAGACTTTTTAGAATTTAATGAAAATAAAGACACATCATACCAAAACTTGTGGGACACAATGAAATACAGTGCAAAGAGCTCTAAGTGCCTACAAAAAGAAATTAGAGAGACATACACTAGCACCTTAACAGCACACCTGAAACCCCCAGAACAAAAAGAAGCCAATGCATCCAAGAGGAGTAGACAGCAGGAAATAATCAAACTCAGGGCTGAAATTAACCAAGTAGAAACAAAAAGAACTATACAAAAAATCAATAAAACCAGGCACTGGTTCTTTGAGAAAATCAACAAAATAGATAAATCCTTAGCAAGACTAATCAGAGGGCACAGAGACAGTATCCAAATTAATAAAATTAGAACTGAAAAAGGGAGATGTACCAACAGAAGCTGAGGAAATTAAAAAAATCATCAGATCTTACTACAAAAGCCTATATGCAACAAAACTGAAATATCTGGATGAAATGGACAATTTTCTAGACAGACCTGGTACCAAAGTTAAATCAAGATCAGATAAACCATCTAAATAGTCCCTTAAAGAAATCCCAGCAGTCATTAAATGTCTCCCCACCAAAAAAAGCCAAGGACCAGATGGTTTTAGTGCAGAATTCTATCAGACCTTCCAAAAAGACATAATATCAATTGTCTATAAAGTATTCCACAAAATAGAAACAGAAGGATCACTACCCAATTTGTTCTATGAAGCCACAATTACACTCATACCTAAAGCAAACAAAAACCCAACAATGAAAGAGAACTTCAGGCCAATCTTTCTTATGAGTATTGATGCAAAAACACTCAATAAAATTCTCCCAAACTGAATCCAAGAACACATCAAAACAGTCATCCACCATGATCAAGTAGGCTGTTTCCCAGGAATGCAGGGATGGTTCAATATCCAAAAATTCATCAATGTAATGCACTATATAAACAAACTCAAAGACAAAAATATCCATGTGATGATGTCACTAGATGCTGAGAAAGCATTGGATAAAATTCAACACTCCTTCATGGTAAAAGTGGAAAGATCAGGAATTCAAGGCCCATGCCTAAACATAGTAAAATCAATATACAGCAAACCAGTAGCCAACATCAAACTAAATGGAGATAAACATCAAGCAATCTCACTAAAATCAGGAACTAGACAAGGCTGCCCACTCTCCCTACCTATTCAATATAGTACTGGAAGTCCTAGCCAGAGCAATTAGACAACAAAAGAATATCATAGAGATACAATTCGGAAAGGAAGAACTCAAAATATCACAATTTTTGGATGATATGATAGTATACTTAAGTGAACCCAAAACTTCCACCAGAGAACTCCTAAACCTGATAAACAATTTCAGCAAAGTGACTGGTTATAAAATCAACTCAAACAAATCAGTAGCCTTCCTCTACTCAAAAGATAAACAGGCTGAGAAAGAAATTAGAAAAACAATACCCTTCACAATAGTCACAAATAATATAAAATACCTTGGTGAAAATCTAACCAAGCAAGTGACAAATCTGTATGACAAGAACTTCAACTCCCTGAAGAAAGAAATCAAAGAAGATCTCAGAAGATGGTAAGATCTCCCATGTTCATAATTGGCAGGATTACTATAGTAAATATGACCATCTTGCCAAAAGCAATCTACAGATTCAATGCAATGAAAATACCAACTCAATTCTTCACAGAGTTAGAAAGAAAAATTCTCAAATTCATTTGGAATAACAAAAAACCCAGGATAGTGAAAACTATTCTAAACAACAGAAGAACTTCTGGGGGAAATCACCATCCCTGATCTCCAGCTGTACTACAGAGCAATAGTGATAAAAACTTCATGGTATTGGTACAGAGATAGACAAGAAGATCAGTGGAATAGAACTGAAGACCCAGAAATGAACCCACATGTATATTGCCACTTGATCTTTGACAAAGGAGCTAAAACAATTCAGTGGGAAAAAAAACCAACATTTCAACAAATGGTGTTGGTTCAACTGGAGGTCAGCATGTAGAAGAATGCAAATCGATCCATTCTTATCTCCTTGTACAAAACTCAAGTCCAAGTGGATCAAGGACCTCCACATAAACCCAGACACAGTGAAACTAATAGAATAGAATGTTGGGAAGAGCCTCAAAGACATGGGCACAGGCGAAAAGTTGTTGAATAGGACACCAATGGCGTATACTTTAAGATCAAGAATTGACAAAAGGGACCTTATAAAACTGCAAGGCTTCTGTAAGGCAAAGGACAAAATGGCAACCAACAGACTAGGAAAAGATCTTTACCAATCCCACATCCGATAGAGAGCTAATATCCAAATATACCAAGAACTCAAGAAATTAGACTCCAGACAGTCAAATAACCCTATTAAAAATGGGGTACAGAGCTCAACAAAAAGTTTTTATCTGAGGAATATCAAATGTCCCAGAAGAACCTAAAGAAATGTTCAACATCCTTAGTCATCAGAAAATGCAAATCAAAACAACCCTGAGATTCCACCTCACACCAGTCAGAATGGCTAAGATAAAAACTCAGATGACAGCAGATGCTGGTGAGGATGTGGAGAAAGAGGAACACTCCTCCATTGTTGGTGGGATTGTAAGCTGGTACAACCACTCTGGAAATCAGTCTGGCGGTTCCTCAGAAAATTGGACATAGTATTACCTGAGGATCCAGCGATACCACTCCTGGGCATATACCCAGAAGATGCTCCAACATATAACAAGGACACATGCCCCCACTATGTTCATAGCAGCCTTATTTATAATAGCCACAAGCTGGAAACAATCCAGGTGTCCCTCAACAGAGGAGTGGGTATTAAAAATGTGGTACATTTACACAATGGAGTAAGTACTACTCAGCTATTAAAAACAATGAATTCATTAAATTCTTATGCAAATGGATGGAACTAGAAAATATCATCCTGAGTGAGGTAACCCACTCACAAAAGAACACACATGGTATGTACTTATTGACAAGTGGATATTAGTCCAGAATCTCACAATATCCAAGATATAACTCACAGACCACATGAAGCCCAAGAAAAAGAAAGACCAAAGTGTGGGTGCTTCAGTCCTTCTTAGAAGGAGTAACAAAATACTTACAGGAGTAAATATGAGACAATGTATGAAGCAGAGACTGAAGGAGGGACTGTCCAGAGAGTGTCCCACCTTGGAGTCTATCCCAGGTGCAATCACAATATGCAAACACTGTTCTGAATGTCTGGAAGTTCATGCTGACAGGAGCCTGATAACACCCGTCTTCTGAGAGGCTCTATGAGAGCCTGACATATACAGAGGTGGATGCCCGCAGCTAACCATCAAACTGATCACAGAGTCCCTAATGGCGGAGTTGGAGAGAATACTGAAGGAGTTGAAGGGGCTTGCAGCCCATGGGGAGAGCGACTATACCAACCAACCAGATCTCCCAGCGTCTAAACAGCTAGCCTGGTAACACACATGGAAGGACCCATAGCTTCAGCTGTATATGTAGTGCAGGATGGCCTTGTCAGGCATCAGTGAGAGAGGAGGACCTTGGTCCCTTGAAAGCTAAATGCCTCATTGAGCAGGAATTCGAGGGTGGGGAGGTGGGAGTGGGTGGTTCGGTGGGACACACCCTCATAGAAATAGTAGGAAAGAGGATGGGTTAAGGGGTTTCTGGGAGAGGAAGAGGGAATACATCTGAAGTGTAGATAAATAAAGTATCCAATAAAAAAAGAAAAACAAACAAAAACAGATAATGGAACTGGCTATTGCAGTTGAGCATTTAAGACTTTTTGAAGCAATTTAATATTACCCATATTACTGGGATTCCTTATAATTGTCAAAGACAAGGTACTGTGGAGGGGGCCCAAGGAGCTTTAAAACAATATCTTCATAAAATAAAAAAGGGGGAGGTATATCCCTATATACCACAAATTTATTTAAATCATGTTCTTCTTATTCTAATTTTTTTTTAAAAAAATTGAATGCCAAGGAACTCTCTGCTGAGTGTCTGTGGCGCTCTACAACTAGGCATACTTATGCATAGATGAAAAAGAAGGATCCACTTACTGTCATATGGCATGGTCCTGATCAGGTATTTAATATGGGGAAGAGGGCATGTTTGTATTTTTTCCTGCAGGATGCTGAAGGAGTATGGTGGATCCCAGAGCAACGGGTGAGAGATGCTGATGCCTGGACAAATAATGATGCTGACCAGTGAGCTTGCTGAGTTCCCTGACAATGGTGACTGGGAAGCTGTATTGGACATATGTTCCTGACCCACATTTGCTTACCTATAACCCTGATAAGACATGCTGCCTTGCCTAAAGATTTTAGACCTTATGGAATAGAAAAGAGAAGTTATAATGACTCTTGTATTTTTCTTAAATGTGACCAGTTATTTGGGCTCAGTGATGGACTGGTCTAGAAATCAATCCAGCAATGGAAAAAACAGTCTTCATTTGGAAGTCTGGTTCTGGACATTTTCAGAGACATATTTGGAAGTTGGGGCAGGATCTGGATTTCAAACTAGTGTTAGTACATGTGCTAAGGCTCTTTTTTTGGATATTTTATTTATAATTCACATGTTATCCTCTTACCCCATTTCCCCTCTGCCCAGGAACCCCCTATACCATCCCTCCTCCTCCTGCTTCTATGAGGATGTGCCCCTACCTATCCCTCCACTCCCATCTCCCCACCCTCAAACTCCCACACACACAGCATCCAGCCTTCATGGGACCAAGGATCTCCTCTCCCACTGATGCCTGACAGGGCCATCCTCCCTTACATATACAGCTGGAGCCATGGATCCTTCCCTAAGTGCTCCCAGGCTGGTGGTTTAGACCCTGGGAGCTCTGGTTGGTTGGTATTGTTGCTCTCCTCATGGGGCCACAAACCCTTTCAGCTCCTTCAGTCTTCACTCTAATTCCTTCATTGGGAACCTCTTGATCAGTTCAATGGCCTGAGGTCAGTATTTCCATTTTTGTCAAACCTCAGGAATGGCATATATAGCTTGATCATGCTAGCCCTTTTTGTTCTGGAAATAATTTCATTTCTGCCCATTGTGTTAAAGCTTGCCTTTAACAACATTAACATGTTGGCAGCCAAAGTACATGGCTTGAACCTGTAAATGGATCCTCAGAGTTATTAAATTAACAGGCTGGTGAGCCAAGGACATGTAAGATTCTGCACAGAGCCTTACCAACCTAAGACAGAAGTGCATTGCCTTTGATAATACATATTCCATGACAGATAAGGAAGACATTCTTGTCAGAATGACCTAAGACAGGCTCAGTCTTGTTTATGAAATAAAAAGGGGGGGCTGCTTGGCAAGAGTCTGACACGGGACAAGGACAAGGAAAGGGGCTGCTTGACAGGAATATGACATTGGCCAGGGACAAGGAAGTGGGCTTCATACAGGAATCTGACATTAGGCTAGAACAAGGAAGTAATTTCAGGCAGGAATCTAAATCTTAGGCTAGAAAAAAGAAGTAATTTCAGACAGGAATCTAAATTTTAGACTAGAATAAGGAAGTAGGCTTCAGATATGAAAATGACTTTGGGCTAGAACAGGGAAGTAGGCTCAGATATTTTGGTCATCCTGATAAGCCTTTAGAAACAGTGATTGAGGGAGTGTTCATGGAATTTTTTTATTGTCTTGCTTGTTCCTTGACTATTTGCATCTACTGTATTGCTAGCTCCTCAACCTAGACCTGACCTTAATACTTGAATGTAAATAAAATGGTATAAAAGCAAAATGGAGGAAGAGGGATGGGATGGAGGTTTCTGATGAGGGGAAATGGGGAAAGGGGATGGCATCTGAAACGTAAATAAATAAAATATCCAATAAAAAAAGAAAAAAGAAAAAAATGGAGTACAGAGCTAAATAGAGAATTCTCAAAGAAGGAATCATGAATGGCTGAGAAGCACCTAAAAATGTTCAACATCCTTAGTAATCAAGGATATGCAAGTCAAAACAACTCAGATTCCACCTCATGACAATCAGAATAGCTAATGCAGGTAATGCAGGTAACAGCAAATGCTGGAGAGGATGTGGAGAAAGAAGAAAACTCCTCCATTGTTGGTGGGATTGAAAGCTGATACACCCACTCTGGAAATCATTCTGGCAATTCCTCAGAAAATTGGACATAGTAGTACCTGAGGACCCAGCTATACCACTCCTGGGCATATACCCCAAAATGCTCCAACATGTAAGAAGGATAGCCAGTGGAGAGTCCCAGACACTATGGAAATGAAAGGCTCCCAGTATCCAACAGGAATGACTTTAGCCAAAATGTGCAGAGAAGGGGGAAAAATAGAACCTGTAGAGACCAGCTCCAGCAGATAAGCACAGCCCCAGGTCCAGGATGGGGGAAACCCACCTATCTCAAAGTTCTGAACCCAGAAATGTTCCTGTCCAATGGTAGAATAGGGACAAAAATGGAGCAGAGACAAAAGGAAGGACCATCCAGGAACTACCCCAGCTGGGGAACCATCTTGTCTGCAGACAAGACTCTTGCTGTGGTCAAGAGGTGCTTGCTGACAGGTAGCTGGTGTGGCTGTTCCTTGGGAGGTCTTGGCCAGCAACTGACCAATGCAGATATGGATACTCGAAGCCAACCATCAGACTTAGGGGAGCCTGGAGGAGATGAGGGAGATTGCAACCCTATAAGGAAAAACAGTGTTTGCTGGCCGGACCACCCAGTGCTCCCAGAGACTAGACTACCAACCAAGGAGTGTAGAGTGAGGAATCTATGGCTCCAGATACATATATAACAGAGCATGCCTGACAGCAATGGGAGGGGAGGCCCTTGATCCCATGAAGGTTTGAGGTCCAGCATAGGGGGATGCTGAAGCGGTGGGGTGGAAGGCGATGGGTCTGTGGGGGAGCAACTTCATAGAGGCAAAGGGGAGGGTGGGGAGGGCAGATGTGGGATGGGAAGTTTACAGAGGAGTAATCGGGAAGTGAGCTATCATTTGAGATGTAAACAAATGGAATGATTAATACAAATAAAGAATTAAAATTAATGACCCGTGAAGACAGGAAGCTCAATTGATTACAACTAGAGTTACATTATATCACAGAGTCAGGAGTCATACTAAATGTGCTGAAAGTAAAAGATGAGGAGAAAATATTTCATACGTTTCAAATTAGTTTTCTTTTGTTTATTGAGACAGAATTTCAGTGTAGCTCATGATCGGGAAACTATATTATAACCTAGGCTGGCCACAAGCTTGTCATCCTCCTCCCTCAGCCCCATGGTGCTGGTACTGTAGGCTTGTGATTCCACGACAGCTTTATTAGTCATTCTCAAACTGAATTTCAAAATATACTGTACATTTTTATGTTTTAAAGGAGATATAGAATTACTAAGGAGTGGACATGCATAAAATTGATAAAAACAAAAGTATAAAGACTTGCAGTAATTTAGAAACCTCTTTTATAAAATAACTGTTGAGAGCTTAGATGTAGACTAGTATTTGAGTAAAATTATCTGAGCCCATTTATATAAACATGCCAGAAAGGGATAAAGAGTGTGATTAAGTGATGAGCTGGAAACTGAGATTGCAGAAGGCATTTCCCTTGTAATTATCCACTTTCCTGCTTTAATATTGTATGTGACACACATCCATGAGAAGTAAAACATCAGCTCAAGTGAGCAGAATTGTTTTTCTCATGCTTCAAATAATTTTTCCCTATTTGTACCATCAAAGTTGTGATAGGTTAGATAGGTAGATAGATAGATGATATAGAGGTCTCTCTTTCTCAGTCTCTCTCTTTCTGAGACAGGGTCTCCACATAGTCCCACTGTCCTGGAACTCACTATGTAGCCCAAGCTGGCAGACACGCTCCCTGACCAGAAAACACGCACAGTAAACAAACAACAAGCAAGCAAGTGTGAGACAGAACTAAAGGATAGTTTGTCAAAAATGCCACATCAAACAGAGACTCGGGAAAGAGGAAAAGTGAGAAAAGGAGGGTCAGGTAGAGACTGGAAAATCAGAATGATCCTGATCAAAATGAACAGCTCACCAGAGGCCCTCAGCAGGCTTGAATGGGAAGAAATAAAAGTGAGCAAACCAGAAGACAGAGGGAGGGATAGTGCAAGCTCAGGACTGGAGAGGAAAGAAGAGACAAGGACAACACATGGAGGTTGAAGGCAGACAGTGCTGCCAGACACAGGACAGGACAGGGCTCTACAGTGAAGGGAAAGGAAGGAGAGGGGTGAATTGGTTTTAGAAATAACGGCTGACGATGTCTCAAATGTCTTTGAAAACAATAATCTACACATCTCAGAAGTCCTACCAACTTTAACCATAAAAAGTGTAAGAACGAGAGGTGGTAGATGTCTTCCGAACCAGCTGCACACATGGGCTCACAACATATATGAGCCACAACATATATGGACATGTGTGTATAGTGGATATAGTAGAGCGACAACATACATGAGACATGTGTAAGCAGAAGCTAGACACAAGCAACAGAGGAAGCGGGTATGGAGTCTCACTGCTAGCCTCTAGCTGGAGAGCTGTTGACAAGTGTTAGCCACGAGGAAAGGAAGAGTTGGTTTTCTTTAAGAGTGTAGCCTCTGACTGGAGAGATGGCTCAGCAGTCAAGAGCACTGGCTGCTCTTCCAGAGGTCCTGAGTTCAATTCCCAGCAACCACGTGGTGGCTCACAACCATCTGTAATGGGATCTGAGGCCCTCTTCTGGTGTGTCTGAAGACAGCTACAGTGTACTCATATACATAAAATAAAACAATCTTTTTTTTTTTTTTTTTTTTTTTTTTGAAAAAGAGTGTGCCTCTTTAACTCAACCACAGTTCAGTGAAGGGCACACATTCCAGTACATGGGAACACAAGTTAAACTTGGTAGGTGTGAAAGAAAGAGAAACAGGGGGTCGGGTAGAGAGAGAAATGAAAATAAAAGATAAAAATAAAATGAATAAAGATTTTCATTACAATTGAAAACTAAAATCATAGAAATAAAAATACAAAATATGGGCAAAATCAAGTTAGAGGCACTAAGTTTAAATGTTTTACTATAAAGTGAAAATTGAAAGCCAATATATAAATTTTTTACTAAGTGAAAGTTCCAGGACAACCAGGCTTACATAGGGAGACCCAGTCTCAAAGAAAACAACAAAATAGTAGCTAGATGAGAACACCAGCAAACACTGACAGAGGCAGGAAAAGAGGGCAGAGGGCCTGACATGTCTGCACACCAGAATTGTAGAAGGCACAGTACACTTTTATTGAATCAACCTGTCTCCTGCTTAATGTTATATACTATATAAAGCCAAGATAACAAGAATAACATATTAAGTCCAAATGAGCTGGAGAAGTAGGGCTTCCTGGAGCTCCAAACCCTCCATTCTCAACCCACCAAGTCCGTGAGAGGGGCTGAGGCTGAGGTCTCTGTGGTGAGAAAGAATGAACAGCTGTGGTTTCCCAGAGGAGGCTAGAACACTCCAAGCTGGGCGATGGCACTCTGCCAGGAACATGGAGCATTACAAAAAAGTGTCAGTAGCAGATAAGTCTCTGATACAGTGACAGCACAAGATGTTAGCACAGCTGAACACATGAGCAGAGGATCTGCCTGTGCCAACAAAATAGCAACACACCTATTGCCCATAAAATGGCAGACATGTAGCTCCTGCTGCTTGGCCAATCAGAGCTCAGTCTTGTAGTGAACCGCGTGAAGACAGCCATTGAGAATCATCCCAACTTGGAAACTACATCCCATCTGGAGCAGGAACCAATTCCCCATACTGACAACACCCATACAACAACAGTTTTGAGCTTACCATTAGTCATTTCCCAGTGTTGTCTCATTGAAACTCCTTGCTCTTCTCCAACAGTGTGCAGGGCTACTCATAGTGCCTTCTGCCAAGGCATTGCATGACTATCCAAATAACAACCTTTGTTAAAGAGTTTTTTCATTCTTTTACCTAAAGGATTTGTATCCTGGGCTTTGTATCTGGTAGAGATAACAGATGCTTGTCTTACAAAAAACAAGAGTTTCAGATAATTGGCAAATTGTGAAGGATTCTTAGATATTAGTTCCCTCTGTGATGTTCCACACTGTTGTGGCCCACACTCAGCCTCAATGCTTTTGGGGCTAAGTGCTCTGGTCAAGAGAGAGTGTTGGGCTCTTGGGGCAAGAGACACGAAGAATGGAGACAAGACAGGGTGTGATTCAGTCTCTTCTATTTTCTCAAGTCTCCCTCAAGTCTCTCCTTCTCAAGTCTCTCTTATGTCTCTCTTTTATTGAGTCTCTCTTATTGAAGGGAATTCTGAGGTATTTATATACACAAGCAGGAGAACACAGGTGAAAACACTTTACCACGTGCACCATACAGCTGAGGTCACTAAACAGCAAAACAAGCTATGTGGGATAAACAATATATTTATCAGAGTGTGCTTCAGCTGTTATAGGCTTTTGACAACCAAGTCTTTCATCAGGGTATATGGTTCCAGATGGCTGCAAAGTTGATCTAGCTGCTTTCTGCTTAAGTCAGCTCCCAACAGGTCCCCCTTTTTAAATTTTTTTCAAAAGGGAAGGCTGGGAAAACTTACGGAAACCGTGCCTGTCCTAGGTTGGAGCAAAGGACCCCAGCCTCACTTAAGATGGTGAGGCCTCCCTTATTTTAGGGGCAAGGGTCTCGATATGCTCTCTTACCCGTCATTGGCTAACTGGCTTAGCACGCAAGTTAGGGGTTAATCCTCATCAGTCTTGATGACAGAGGTTGCAGAGTCCCCTACTTCCAGCCTGTAATAGCGGACCTGTATGGGTTTCATTTGTTATCTGTTGCTGTACCAAAGCCATCAGTTTGAACAGCATGAACCCAAGAGACAAGAGACTTAATATCTAAACCGTTGATATAAAAGCAACACTCTTTAAGGCAACACACAACTTCCCCTGTTGGAGAAGTGAAAGGTCTAAGCCTTGTACCCACAAATTTATACCAATGAAATCCTTGAATTTTGCATCAGCTTAGTAACAATTATACAGATAAAGACAGCCTAATATTAACCACCTCAGTCCCCAAGTCCAGGGAATTGGGGCGCCGACTCCTCATTAACTTCTTCAAGCTGAACATGGGCGTTGACTTTTAGAAGAGGGATGAGGGGAAGGGTAAATTGATAAGCATCTGAAGTCTGTCTTAACTGCATCCAGCTGGAAGTCCAGGGCATCAGTGAACATGCAGGTGATAAGATTCATTCTCCAGAGCTGTGTATTCTGCAATATACAAATCTCAAAACAAGGTTTAGTATCAAGATAATTATTTTGATTCTCTGGAATCTAGTGTTCTGGAGGCCTACCTCTGTCATGTCTGATCCATATAATTCTGGAAGACATAACTACTACCTTAACGACCTCATCAGAAAACTCATAGAAAACCCCTTTTTTCCAAATTAGCCTTTCCTTAAGCCAGTAACCAGAAAAACCTTTACATTGAGTTTTTATCCAGAAAAATATTATACAACTCAGAATCACACCCATTTTGAAAGTTAAATCAATTAACATTATCATTCTGCTTAGCTCTCTGTCTAGAGCAGCCTTCTATTTATTCCTCTCGTCTTTAAAGCCTTTTTCATCTGTTTTTTACTCATTTCTTGCCCCATTTTTGTTACTATACAATCACCTTTGTTTCACTTCCGAATTCAGCCAGCTCCGTCAGTCGACTAGTTCTCCAGCGCAGGAGTGAGGATGACCGCTTCCAATTCCCGTGGTGTCCTTCACTGTATCCCGCTTACTGGAGCTCTAACATTGAGACTGTCAGTTGACTGGTTCTCCAGCGCAGGGTGTCTTCCACTGTATCTCGCTTACTGGAGTTCAAACGTTGAGGCTCTGTCAGTCCACTGGTTCTCCAGCTCAGGGTGTCTTCCACTGTATCCCGCTTACTGGAGTCCCCGTTCAGGCGCCACTAATGTTGTGGCCCACACTCGGCCTCAATGCTTTTGGGGCTAAGTGCTCTGGTCAAGAGAGAGTGTTGGGCTCTTGGGGCAAGAGACACGAAGAATGGAGACAAGACAGGGTGTGATTCAGTCTCTTCTATTTTCTCAAGTCTCCCTCAAGTCTCTCCTTCTCAAGTCTCTCTTATGTCTCTCTTTTATTGAGTCTCTCTTATTGAAGGGAATTCTGAGGTATTTATATACACAAGCAGGAGAACACAGGTGAAAACACTTTACCACGTGCACCATACAGCTGAGGTCACTAAACAGCAAAACAAGCTATGTGGGATAAACAATATATTTATCAGAGTGTGCTTCAGCTGTTATAGGCTTTTGACAACCAAGTCTTTCATCAGGGTATATGGTTCCAGATGGCTGCAAAGTTGATCTAGCTGCTTTCTGCTTAAGTCAGCTCCCAACACCACACTTTCAACATTACTGCTTAGATAGAAACTTCATGGTAAGCACTTTCCTTAAAGCCCCTTTCATGTCCCTGTTCCTCAGGCTGTAGATGAAAGGGTTCAGCATTGGGGTCACTACTGTGTACATCATGGCAGGTGCCATGTCACTTCCAGCTGAGTGAGAGGATGAGGGGTTGAAATACAGGGATATGATGGTGCCATAGAAGAGGCAGACCACAGCCAGGTGTGAGCCACAGGTGGAGAAGGCTTTCCATCTTCCTCCTGTGGATGAAGCTCTTAGGACAGCACAAGCAATAAGGATATAGGACACAAGGATGCAAACAAATGGGGTTAACATTATCAGCCCTGCCACAGTAAGAATCATCAGGTCATTGAGATGTGTGTCTGAGCAGGAGAGTTTCAGAAGTGGAGTCACATCACAGAAGAACTGGTTGATCACATTGTCTCCACAAAAGGAAAGTCCAGCCATGAGCAGTGTGTGCAACAGAGCATTCAGGATGGCTACCACCCATGACCAAACAACTAGAAGGACACAGAAATGATGGGTCATCTTTGTTGTGTAGTGTAGAGGGTGGCATATGGCCACAAAGCGGTCATAGGCCATCACAGCCAGCAAGAAATTGTCCATGTCCACAAACACACAGAGAAAATACAGCTGTGTGAGACACCCAGAGAAGGAAATGGCTTGATTTCCGAGCATGTGAATGGCCAGTACCTTGGGGACAGTGGTGGAGGAGAAGCAGACATCTGAGAATGACAGGTTGCTGAGGAAGAAGTACATGGGGGTGTGCAGACGGGAGTCTGTGCTGATGGCCAGGATGATGAGCAGGTTTCCCAGGACAGTGGCCAGGTACATGATGAGGAAGAGCAGGAAGAGGAGCTGCTGCTGCTGGGGCTGCCTGGAGAGTCCCAGGAGCAGGAACTCGGAGATGCTCGACTGGTTGGTGCCTCCCATAGATTTTAGGCAAGCTATAAAGAAGAGAAACAGAAAATATAAACCTAAGGGTCTGAATCCAACAAATCATACTATAGACACTTCAGTGTTTTAAAACATTGCAACCGTACTGGGAAGATGTTTCAACAATTATAAAGCCTAGCTAATCTTCCAGAGGACCCAGGTTCAATTCCCAGCCCCATAGTGTGGCTATCAATAGTGTATAACCTTTTTCCAGGTGTTCTATTTTCCTCTTCTGTATTCTGTGGGCATTGCATTATTTGACATACATAAATTCAGATAAAATACCAAAGACATAAATTAAAATGAATTAGAAAAAAATGCTTTAAAAAAGAAATCCTGCATTTGATAGGCTGAGTGAGGATCTACCCATTGTGTTCATATGCTCAGCTTCCCCCCCCCCCCACTCAGTCCTACATGGCTCTGAACATACCAGATCCACCCTTGTATTTTATTAAATACAACATAAAATATGCATGCATGGGCTGTAGAATATTTCAGTGGGTAAATGTGTTTACTGAACTAAACCTGACAACCTGAGTTCGACATCAAAATACTCATAAAGTTATTAAAGATCACTTGACTCTCTCTCTCTCTCTCTCTCTCTCTCTCTCTCTCTGTGTGTGTGTGTGTGTGTGTGTGTGTGTGTGTGTAGAAAACCAATTACAGTTATCCCTTGTCCTTCACATGTAAACTGTGGCATGTATACCCCACAAACACACACAATGATACATACATTGTCTAAATGTATGGACAGATGGCCCTTCCCTGAAATCATGTACATTTCTGTTTAACTGTATCTGTTTTTCCTCTTGTCCTTAGCAACTCATAGGAAAAAGAAAAAAAGAAAAATAGCAGCGGCCAGTGAGATGGTTCAACATGTAAAAAGTCTTAACCCAAGTCTGATGAGCTGAGTCCAAGCCCCTGGGATCCATATGGTAGAAGGAGAAAAATATTTCCTCTAAAAGTTGTCCTCTGAGATCCACATATTACACACACACACACACACACACACACTCACACACAGTCAAGTAATCTTTTATTTTTAATGAAAAATAGATAGGTAGTGTTGTGTTCAACTATAACTGAGCCTCATGGACTCACAATCGCTGCTACTGGTCCTTCAACACGGACAAGTGATCATAATCTTTTAGAAAAGAATTTGGCATCTGTGCTGCTATAACAGTACCTGACAGCTCAGTGCTGCAACTGCCCCATGTCCACTAGCTTGGAGCTGCTGGGCAATTGTGTCTTTATTCTAAGGATCAGAAAAGGTCAGAATCCTAGGCATGTTCTGAGCAAGTGAAGAGTGGGTGATCTTCATCCTGGGCCTCTGTGCAGCAAGGAGGTTTGGGGACTTGGACGAATATTTACTTCAGTATCCATCCTTCCCTCCCACTGGGCCAGACTCCCTGAGCATCTCATTAAAGACAGGCAGACAGTAATTGTCCTGCCTAGCTTCTGGTCTCTGTGGACCAATAAAAAAGAAAGCTGTAAAACATCTTACTCCTGGGTCAGAACATGAGTATAAGCAATCTGGGTGGAGACAAGTTCCATAGGAAATTCCCTCTGAGTGTCATCATCTCGGTGAGATAAGCCTGTAGGTTTGCATTAGCCCAGAGTCTTTTCTTACAGTACAGAAACTGGAGGTACTAGGAGTTTGTTTAATGATGTCACACTTTTGTCTCCTGTCTCGTTGTTTACTGTAACAGAACTTATGGTATATTTCCAAATGAAAGGTGGGAGGCAAGACTGGAATAGATGGAATTAGAACTGAGGCTGATCCCTAAAGAATTTTGTGTAAAACGCACCAAAGAAGAGGAAGATGGAAAAGTATCTGGCCAGAGATAACTGAAAACGATATGCACCAGGAGCCGTCTTCCTCTGGGCTGTCATCCAGCTCACAATGGATCACCTACATCTGCAAATCATGTTAAGAGTGTGGCTCCATCAGCCCTATGTTCTACCATTCCTACCAGAGAAAGATTCATGATTGGACTTGGAAACCTCCTGAATTCTGTGTTTAAAGGCATGAGACACCACACAGAACCTAGTTTTTGTTTTTCTGAGACATCACACTGTAGTCAAGGCTGGCCTGAAAACTCATTATATGTCAAGAAAAACCCAGACTTCTGATTGTCTACCATAGTGTCTTTGATGCTGTGATTGCAGATGTGATCAAGTACACTCAATTTTGTGCCAGATTTTGTTATCTTATGTTTTGGAAGCCTGGTGTTGAACACAACAAAGACATTAGTGGTTTGATATGAATCTCTATGAAAGCTTTTGATATTCTAAGTAGACATTTTTAAACTTAGGAATTTATCATACAAAATTTTATATTATTCTAAAATATTTTTGAGACCTCTTGTTGTCTAAACAGGACATACATTAATAAACTGTGAGCTCAGTAGGACTAAGAAATTTTATGTTTTTTTCCTTCATTGTTGTATACCACCTGGCCATCTTACCCAAGATGGTGGTGAAGTTATATTGCATGTACTTTTTTATTTTTATTTTTTGTTGTTATCTCTTTTGCATGTACTTTTTTTAACCTAGCAGAAGACGCCTGCCAGTCACATGGCTGCTGTCATCTTAATGAAGTCATCAGCCAAGATGGAGGCAAGTCATATGGTTGCTATTTTAAAACATCTATTTTCCATATCCTGTCCCAGAGCTGTGGCGAAAGATTACTGCTTTATCAGAGGCCATGCTGGTACTAGGAACTCCATGTACTTGAAACACTTGAGGCCACACCAGAATCCCAGAATTCCAGAGGCAATGTAAGAACTCAAAAATTCAGAGGACACACAGGTCACCAAAACTGTAGTGGAGATGCACTACTGAACCAGAAGACCCACCTTTACTAGAACCATGAGCCATTCAGGCCAGACAACTGGAGAGAAAAGAGAAAGTCAGGGGACAACCTCCAAAAACCATTCATTCTACAAATATGAACTCAGAAATCAGCACCTAAAACTATAATAATCCCAAACCAAGATGAATAGAAGCCAGCATAAGAACACCATCAACAAAAACCTGGGCAATATGGCACCACCAGAACCCTGCTATCTGACTGCAGCAGGTCCTGGATAGTTCAACAAAACTGAAGAACAAGGAAATGACCTTAAATTCAATCTTATGAAGATGATAGAGGCCATTAAAGAGGAAATGAACAAATCCCTTAAAGAAATCCAGGAAAATACAAGCAAACAATGAAGGAAATTAGTAAAACTGTTCAAGAGTTGAGTATGAAAATAGAAGAAACAAAGAAAACACAAACCATGGGAATCTTGGAGATGGAAAACCTAGGAAAGATAATAGGAACTACAGACACAAGCATCACCAACAAAATATGAGAAATGTAAGAGAGAATCTGAGGCTTAGAAGATACACTAGAAAAATTGATACATCAGTTAATGAAAATGTTAAATCTAAAATGGTTCTGACAGAAAACATCCAGTAAATCTGGGACACTGTGAAAAGACCAAACCTAAGAATAATAGGAATAAAAGAAAAGGAACTCCCACTGTACCATCACTTAATAATCAAAACACTAAACACGGAGAACAGAGAAAAAAATATTAAAAGCTACAAGGAAAAAGGCCAAGTAACAGATAAAGGCAGCTGTAACAGAATTACATCTGACTTCTCAACAGAGATTCTCATAGTTTGGAAGGGCTTGGACATATTACTTTGCAGACCACAAATGCCAGCCCAGAATACTATACCCAGCAAAACTTTCAATTACCATACATTGAAAAACAAGATATTCCATGACAAAGTCAAATTTTTAAGTGTATATCGAGAAATACAATCCAACAGAAGGTACTAGAAGAAAAACACCAGCTCAAGGGGGTTTGCTACATTGAAGAAAACACAGGAAATAAATAATATAATATCAGGAAAATTAAATGAAGGGAAACACACACACACACACACACACACACACACTACAACCAACATCACCACCACCAACCATAAGATAATAGAAATTAACAATCATTAGTCATTACCCCCTCCCCCCAATATCAATGGCCTAAATTCCCCCAATAAAGAGAGACAGACTAACATAATGGATGTGACATCAGGAACACACCACAGCATCAAAGATAGACATTACCTCATATTAATGATTGGAAAAATATTTTTGAAGCAAATGGACCTAAGAAGCAAGTTGGTGTATCACATCTTACATATACCAAAACCAAATTCCAATGTCTAGCAAAATACACTTTGAAACAAAAGTAATCAAAAGAGATGAAAAAAGACATAATCAACAAAGAAAACATCCACCGAGATGACATCTCAATTTTGAACATCTATGACCCAAGCTCAAGGACACCTACATTTGTCAAAGAAACACTATAGTTTAAACCACATGTTGAACAACACACATTAATAGTGGGAGACTTCAACAGCCTGCTCTTGCCAATGGACAGTTTATCCAGACAGAAACTAACCAGAGAAATAATGGAACTGACAGACAAAATGGCACAAGTGGACCTAACAGATATCTACAGAACACTTCACCTAAACACAAAAGAACAGACCTTCTTCCCAGACCTCATGGAACCTTTTCCAAAATTGCTGGCATACTTGGTCACAAAGCAAGTCTCAACAAATACAAGAATTGTATTAATTGAAATAACCTCTTGACACACCAGAGATCACCACAGACTACAACTGGATTTCAACAACAACAGAAACAACAGAAAGCCTACAAACTCATGGAAACTGAACAATTCTCTATGGAAGACCAGCAGGTCGAGGCAGAAATAAAAAAGTTTTTGGAATTCAACGTAAATGAATGAACAACATACCAAAATTTATGGGACACAATGAAAGCAGTGCTAAGAGGGAAGTGCATAGCACGAAGTGTCTACATAAAAATCTTGGTAGAGATTTCATATTAGGAATGTAACAGCACACCTGAAAGTTCTAGAACTAAAAGAAGTAACCACACCTAACAGAAATAGACAACAAGAAATAAATTCAGGACTGAAATCAATAAATAGAAACAAAGAACAATACAAAGAATCAATGAAACAAAGAGTTGGTTCTTTAAGAAAATCAACAAGATAGGCAAACCTTTATCCAAACTAACTAAAAGTCAAAAATAATATCCAGCATATGTGCCCCAAAGCTAACCCTGTGCCACAAATATTCCCACCCCAATCCCCACCACCAGAGAGACCAGATCTCCAAAGAGTGCTGACACACCTAAGATCACAGAGAAAGCTTGTCTTGCAGGAGTGCTGACACACCTAAAACCTCAGGCTCATAGGCTCACAGTCAGAGACAGCAAAACCAGCGAACACCAGAGATAACCAGATGGTGAGAGGCAAGCACAGGAACACAAGCAACAGAAACCAGAAAAGCAAGATTGAGATCTAAGTTCTCATCTCATGATGATGATAGAGAACTTTAAGAAGGATATAAATAATTCCCTTAAAGAAATAAAAGAGAACACAGGTAAACAGGTAGAAAGCCTTAAAGAGGAAACAAATACGTCCCTTAAAGAAACACAGGAAAAAAAACCCAAATAGGTGAAGAAATTGAACAAACCCATTCAGGATCCAAAAATGGAAATAGAAACAATAAAGAAATCACAAAGGAAAACAACCCTGGAAATAAAAAAAACCTAGAAAAGATATCAGGAGTCATAGATGCAAGCATCACCAACAGAATATAGGAGATAGAAGAGAGAATCTCAGGTGCAGAAGATATCATAGAAAACATTGACACACAGTCAAAGAAAATGCAAAATGCAAAAAGCTCCTAACCCAAAACATCCAGAATACCCAGGACACAATGAAAAGACCAAACCTAAGGATAATAGGCATAGAAGTCAGCAAAGATTCCCAACTCAAAAGGCCAGTAAACATCTTCAAACAGAATTACAGAAGAAAACTTCCATAACCTAAAGAAAGAGATGATCATAAACATAAAAGAAGCCTACAGAACCCCAAATAGATTGGACCAGAAAAGAAATTCCTCCCGTCACATAATAATCAAAACACCAAATGCACAAAACAAAGAAAGAATATTAAAAGCAGCATCCTGGGCAGATGTCATACAGACGCTAAGAGAACACAAATGCCAACCCAGGCTACTATACCCAGCAAAACTCTCAATCAACATAGATGAAAAAACAAAATATTCCAGGACAAAACCAAATTCAAACAATACCTACCTACCAACCCAGTCCTACAGAGGGTTCTAGAAGGAAAACTCCAAAACAAGGAGGGTGCCTACACTAAAGAAAAAACAAGAAATTAATCTTCTTTCAACAAACCCAAAAGAAGATAGGCCCACAAATGAAATTCTACTTTTAACAATAAAAGAATAGGAAGCAATAATCACTGGTCCTTAATATCTCTTAACATCAATGGACTTAATTCCCCAATAAAAAGACATAGGCTAATAGCCTGCATATGTAAACAGGACCTAGTTTTTCTGCATACATCAAAGAAAAAATTTACTAAGGTGAACTTTCAGTTCTAAACATCTCTGTCACAAATGCTAGGACATCCACATTTATAAAGGAAACTTTGTTAAATTAAAAGCACACATTGAACCTCACACAATAGTAGTGGGAGACTGCAACACCTCACTCTCAGCAGTGAACAGATCGATCATGGAAAAAGAAACGAAACAGAAACGCAGTGAAACTAACAGAAGTTATGAACCAAATGGATTTAACAGATATCCATAAAACATTTCATCCTAAAACAAAAGAATATACCTTCTTCTCAGGATCTTATGGTACCTTCTCCAAAATTGACCATATAATCAGACACAAAATAAGCCTCTACTGATACAAGAAGATTGAAATAATCTAATGCATCCTATCAGATCACCATGGACTATGGCCCACATAGAAAACCCACATACACATGGAAGCTGAACAACTCTCTATTCAATGATAACTTGGTCATGGAAGAAATAAATGAAGACTTTTTAGAATTTAATGAAAATGAAGGCACAACATATCCAAACTTATGGGACACAGCGAAAGCAGTGCTAAGAGGAAAATTCATAGTTCTGGGTGCCTCCAAAAAGAAACTAGAAAGTGCTTCACCAGCTGCAGTCTCACTAGCAGTTCACCAGCTGCTTAACAGCACACCTGAAAGCCCTAGAACAAAAAGAAGCAAATACACCCAAGAGAAGTAGACCAGGAAATAATCAAACTCAGGGCTGAAATCAACCAAGTAGAAACAAAGAGAACCATACAAAGAATCAACAAAACCAGGAGCTGGTTCTTTGAGAAAATCAACAAGATAGATAAACCCTTAGCCAGACTAACCAGATGGCACAGAGACAGTATCCAAATTGATAAAATCAGAAATGAAAAGGGAGACACAACAACAGAAACCAAAGAAAGTTTTAAAAATTATAGGATAGTACTACAAAAGCCTATATTCAATGAAACTGTAAAATCTGGACGAAATGGACAGTTTTCTATAGAGATACCAGGTATGAAAGTTAAATTAGGACCAGATAAACCATCTAAACAATCCCATAACCCCTAATGAAATATAAGCAGTCATTAAAAGTCTCCCAAACAAAAAAAGCCCAGGACAAGATGGTTTTAGTACAGAATTCTATCAGACCTTCAGAGAAGACTTACTACCAATATTCTGAGCAAACCACCATCCCTGACCCCTCACCATCCCTGACCGCAAGCTCTATCAGTAGTAATTAAACTGCATGGTATTGGTACAGAGACAGGCAGGTAGATCAATGCAATAGAACTGAAGACCCAGAAATGAACCTACACACCTACAGCCACTTGATCTTTGACAAAGAAACTAAAACCATCTAGTGGAAAAGAGACAGCATGTTCAACAAATGGTGCTGGCTTAAGAGGCAGACAGCATGTAGAAGAATGCAAATTGATCCATTCTTATCTCCTTGTACAAAACTCAAGTCCAAGTGGATCAAAGACCCCCACTTAAAACTAGATACACTGAATCTATTAGAAGAGAAATTGGGAAGCATCCTCAAACAGGTGGGCACAGGAGAAAACTTCCTGAACAGAACACCAATGGCCCAGGCTCTAAGTTCCACTATAGAAACATAGGACTTCATAAAATTGCAAAGCTTCTGTAAGGCAAAGGACACTGTCAATAGGACAAAATGGGTTGTTTGGGGATTCCCAGGGGACCACTTTAATCAACAATCAATGGATAAAACTCAGTTTGGGTACTGAAAGCTTTGTTTAGTGACAAGAGATGGCCAGTTGGAACTCTGACTCCCTCATTAACTGAAAATCTCATTAGGATCGATCTCATATGTTTTAGGAAGTTTCCACTACACTAGTTTTTATACTATGTCTCAAATGCTCCTCAGTTCCAGCTGTCTCTCTCTGCATTGGTTCACTCAGTCCCATCTGCCCTCTCCCTCCCCACCTGATTCTCCCATTCTTATTCCCCTAACCCCAATCCATCCACGAAATCTATTATATCTCTCCTTCCCAATGACATCCATGCATTCCCTCTCCCTAGTTCTTCCTCTGTAGTTATACTCTCTAGGTCTATGGATTGTAGCTTGATTATTATTTACTTAACAGCTACTATCCACATATAAGCAAATTCATACAATATTCATCTTTCTGAGTCTGGTTTACCTCATTAACCATGATTTTTTTCATGATTTAGTTCCATGCTTTGCCTGCAAATTTTATGATGTCATTTTAACAGCTAAGCAGTACTCCATTGTATAAAAGTACCACATTTCATTTAACCATTTTTTCTCTTGAGGGACATGTAGGGTGTTTTCAATTTCTGACTTGAACAGAACAGCAACAAACATTGTTGAGCAAGTGGTAGGATATAGCATCCTTTTGGGTATGTGCCCAAGAGTGGTATAGCTGGGTCTTGAGGTGAGAAACCACCATATTAACTTCCAAAATTTATGTACTGGTTTCCATTCCCATTAACAGTGGAGGAATGTTCTCCTTGCTCTATATCCTTGACAACATAGGATGTCACTTGTGCTATTGATTTTAGTAATTCAGACAGGTGTGAGATGGAATCTCAAAGTTGTTTTTATTTGCATTTCCCCTATGATTAAAAACTTGAACATGTCTTCAAGTGTTTCTCAGCCATTTGAGTTTCTCTTATTGACAATTCTCTGATTAGATGTGTACACTGTTCTTAATTGGATTGTTTGGCTTTTTGATGTCTACTTTCTTGAGTTCTTTATATATTTCGCATACTAGACATCTTTCAAGTGTGGAGTTGGTAGAAATATTTTCCCATTCCATAAGCTACCACTTTGTAGGACCGATGTTCTTTTGCCTTACAGAAGCTTTGCAGCATCACGAGGTCCCATTTATTAATTGTAGGTCTTCACGCCTATGCTAAAAGTGTTCTATTGAGAAAGTCTCCTCTTGTGTCAGTGAGTTCAAGGATATTCCCTACTTTCTCTTCTACCAGGATCAGTGTATCTGGCTTTATTGAAGTGGAAACTTAAGGGTTCTTTGGAAAGTCAGATGTGTCAGATTGTGTTTCCTGGGGCAAACATGTGAAGGAATGTTTGCCTGAAGCAGACACAGGTGAAAGGATGTTTCTCTAAGGCAGAGTGTCTTAGTTAGGATTTTACTGCTGTGAACACAAACCATGACCAAGGCAACTCTTATAAGAGCAACATTTAGTTAGGTTGGCTTAAAGGTTCAGAAAGTCAGTCCAGTGTCATCAAGGCAGGAGCATTGTCAGCATCTAGGCGGGCATAGTGTAGGCAGAGCTGAGAGTTCTACATCTTCATCTGAAGGCTGCTAGTGCAAGACTCGCTTCCAGGCAGCTAGGATGGTGGTCTTAAAACTGACAGTGACACACCTACTACAACAAGGTCACATCTCCTAATAGTGCCACTCCCTGCGCCAAGCATGTACAAATCACCATACAGACTCATGAAGGAACATTTCACTGAAGCAGACACAGGTGAAAGAATGTTCTGCTATAGAAAGCACATGAAAGGACATGTGATGAAGAATTCTTTGCTAACGACCCGCATGCACTGGACCATCTTACATTGTGTAGTTGAACTCCTTATGTTGGGATTCCGTAGAGAGAAACACACCAAAAAACTTCTGGTGGTGTGCTCACCGATTCTTGCCACTTCGAAGGCTCAAGCTGATTTGGTAAAGTGATATCAGCTAGTACAGACTGAGTACTAGAGTTTTTCAAAGACAGACTTGTGTACTGAGTCAAGACATGTGGTGAAGCAAAACCAGTGGAGGACTTGTCATGTTTGGAGAGAGTATAAAAAGGACTCAAGCGACTGTGAGAGGGGTTTGCTGTTAGAGCTAGCTCTGTGGTGCTGCTTGGTCTTGCATATTTGCTGATCTTTCCTTCATTGAGAGAGTCACAGCTGGTCCAAATCCCTCCTGCTGGCGTGGACTGATTCAGCCGAGGCCTGATGTGTCTGCCCTGTCATGCCACTGCTGCTGCTGTCTCCACGCTACTGGACTGGACTGCTGGTATAGCCATAAAGTATATTTCCATGGATCAAGCTGCTGTTGCTAACCTGTGAAGGAAACTGCTAATTTCCTGACAACACAGATAGGATTTGCTCCAAAGAACTATTTCTAAACAGGTCCACTTTCCCTGAATCCTAATAACCTTTCTTTTCCACTACCTCTGGTGGGCGGTGGGCTAGAAGGGAGGTTAAAGCATTTAAGAACCATCATTAAAAGTAGACTTTGAAAAGTTAAAGTTACACATTATGTTGAGATCTTTGATCCACTTGGACTTGAATTTTGTACAGGGTTATAGACATGGATCTATTTGCATTCTTCTGCATGTAGACATCCAGTTATTCTAGTATCATTTGTTGGAGGTGATTTCTTTTTTCCATTGTATAATTTTGGTGTCTTTGTAAAAAAAAAGGGGGGGGGTCCATAGGCATGTAGATTTGTATGTTTGTCTTCAATTCAATTCCATTTATCTGCCTGTCTGTTTTTGTGCCAAGGTCATGCAGTTTTTATTGCTACAGTTTTGAAGTACTACTTAAAATTGAGAATGATGTGACCTCTAGAAGTTCTTTTATTATTCAGAATTCTTTTAGCTATTCTCTCTCTCTCTCTCTCTCTCTCTCTCTCTCTCTCTCTCTGTGTGTGTGTGTGTATGCCTGTGTGTCTGTCTGTTTGTATGTGTCTGTCTGTCTGTCTGTCTGTCTGTGTGTCTGTATGCATATGTGTGTGTGTGTGTGTGTGTGTGTGTGTGTGTTCATCTGTGTCTGTGTTTTGGTTTTTTCCTATGAAGCTGAGAATGGTTCTATCAAGATCTGTGATGAATTCTTTTGGAATTTTGATGCAGATTGTATCATATCTATAAAGTAAAAATATCTGCTTTCTTTGGAGACTCAGTTGTATCATGTGGTGTTTTTCTCGAAGCTGTCTTATGAGAGGATGTTTTTGCTGAGAACAGATAAATGGTGTTTCTCTGAAAGCAGTCTGGAAAAGGGGCATGCAATGTTTTACTTGAGTGGACATTGGGAGAGAACACATGATGTATGAAAAGAGTATAAATATAACCCAACAGACCATGGATGTTGATGTGTGGTATTGGTATGCATTACCATTCTTTGCTGGTCATTGTTTGGCTTTTCTCATGCTGGTCTTCGCTGACCACACTATATGGTACTGGTTAGCCTTGCCATTCTTTGCTGGTCATCGTTTGTCATGACTTCATAGACAGAAACTCCACCAAAGAACTTCTGGTAGTGTTCTGGCAACTTCTTGCAGCTTCCATGGACTCAGGCGACTGGCAGAGCCTCCTGGTTTCTTCTGAATCAAGCTGCTGCTGCCGACTCATGTAGACTAAACTACTGATATGCTAACAATTCAGGTTGGATTTGCCCCAAAGAACTATTTCTAAACAGGTCCACATCCTCCTTTGCTCTATTAACCTTTCCTTTCTACTACCTCTGGTGGGTGATGGGCTAAAGGGGAGGTTAAAGCATTTAAGAATCCATATTAAAAATAGTTTTTTTTAATATGCCCTTGGTAGGATGAACATGAGCATAGGAGATCTTCCTATTTTCTAATATCTTCTTCAAAGACTTGAAGTTTTTACCATACAAGTTTTTCACGTGCTTGGTTAGAGTAGCCCAAGATATTTTATATTATTTGAAGCTATTGTGAAAGATGTTGTTTCTATGATTTCTTTCTCATTCTGTTTGTCATTTGTGTAGAAGAGGACTACTGATATTTTTTGTATCCAGCTTGCTGAACGTGTTTACCAGCTGTAGGAGATGCCCAGTGGACTTATTAGGGTCACTTACGTATATGACTGTATCATCTGCAAATAATGATGCTTTGATTTCTTCCAACTTGTATTCCCTTGATCTCCTTTAGTTGTCTTATTGCTCTAGTTAGAACTTCAAGTACTATATTGAATAGGTATAGAGAGAGTGGACAACCTTGTCTTCTTCATGATTTTAGTGGAATTGTTTTGAGTTTTTCTCCACTTAAGTTTATGTTGGTTATAGGGTTGCTATAAACTGTCTTTATTATCTTGAGTTGTGTCCCTGTATCCCTAATTTGTTCAGGACTTTTATCTTGAAAGAGTCCTGAATTTTTTGAAAGACCTTTTCTGTATCTGGTGAGATAATCATGTGACTTATCTTTCAATTTATTTATATGGTAGATTACATTTTATCGATTTCTGTATGTGTGTATATATGTATGGTTCTGTGGGATGAAGCCTATTTGATCATGCTGATTCTCTGAACTATAAAATTATTTTCTAATACTTCATAACTATAATTTTGCTACTGCTAGAAATTGTGAAAGAGTTCAATGCCCCAAAGAGATCATGAACTATGTTCTTGTATTAAGTTTAGGAGTATTTTGTTAGTGTTTTTGCATGTGTTCATAAGAGAAATTGATCTGTAATTCTATTTTTTTGTTGTATGTGGTTTGAGTATTAGGGTAACTGTGGCCTTATAAAATGAATTGCACAATGTTCCCTTTGTTTCTATTTTGTGGAATAATTTGAAGGGTATTGGTGTACTTTCTTCTTCGAAAGTACAGAAGAGTTCTGTGCTAAAACCATATAGCCCTAGGCTTTGTTTTTGTTGGGAAACTTTTGGTGGCTGCTTCTATTTCCTTAGGGTTTATGACTCTGTTTAAATGGCTTATCTGATTTTGATTTAACTTTGGTAAGTGGTGTGAATCAAGAAAATTCTGTATCTTTTAGATTTTCCAATTGGTAGAGTACAGGTTTTTAAAGTATATCCTTATAATTCTCTGAATTTCCTCCGTGTCTCTTGTTACTCCCACCCACCCTCCCTTTTTGCTTATTCTGTCTCTGCCTTTTAGTTAATTTTCATATGGGTTTGTCAATATTACTGATTTTTCAAAGAACTCTTTGTTTCCAATTGATTCTTTGTATTGTTCTTTGTTGATTTCAGTCCTGAGTTTGATTATTTCTTGTCATCTACTTCTTTAGAATGTAATTCTTCATTTGTTCTAGAGCAATGGTTCTCAACCTGTAGGTCATGACCTCTTTGTGGCATTGAACAACCCTTTCACAATTCCTAACAGTAGTAAAATTATAGTTATGAAGTATCACAGAAAATAATTTTATACTTTGGGGTCACCACAACATAAGTAACTGTATTGAAGGGTCTCAAAATTAGGAAAGTGGGGAACTACTCTTCTAGAGCTTTCAGGTATGATGTAAAGTTGCTAGTAAGAGATATTTTTCTCTTTCTTTATGTAGTCACTTAATACTATGAACCTACCTATTAGAACTGCTTTCATTGTGTCTTATAAGTTTGTGCATGTTATGTATTCATTTTCATTCAATTCTAGGATGCCTTTCATTTTCTCTTAATATTTGTCTTGACCTATTTTCCACTTAGTAGAGAACTGTTCAGTTTCCATGAGTTTGTAAGCTTTTTGTTGTTTCTGTTGTTGGTGATATCCAGCTTTAATCCATGGTGGTCAGGTAGAATGCAGAGGATTTCAGTTTTCTTCTATATATTGAGACTCTGCATCCAAGTATATTGTCAATTTGGAGAAGGTTTCATAAGGTGAAGAGAACAAAGTGTATTTCTTTTGTGCTTGGGTTAAATGCTCTATAAACATCTGTTAGATACATTTGGTTTGTGCTGCCTTTCACCTTTAGCATTTCTCTGTTTAGTTTTTGCCTGGGTGTCCTGTCTATTGGTAAGAGTGTGGTATTGAAGTCACTGAGTGTCAGTATGTGAGTGTCAATATGTGATTTAAGTTGTAGTATTGTTTCTTTGATAAATTTGGGTGCCCTTTTGTCTGGGGCATAGATATCAAGAATTGAAACATCATCTTGATGTATTTTTCCTTTAATGAATATGTAGTATCCTTGACTAACTCTTATGATCAGTTTTGGTTTGAAGTCTATTTTGTTAGATATTTAAATGGCTACACCAGGTTACTACTATGTCCATTTACCTAGAATATCTTTTTCTACATCTTTCCCCTGAGGTGATATCTATCTTTGATGTTGAGGAGTGTTTCTTGTATGCAGCAGAAGGATGGATTTTTGTCTCCACATCCATTCTGTTAGTCTGAGTCTGTGTCTTGTTACTGGGAAATTTTGTCCATTGATAGTGAGAGCTATCAATAAACGATTGCTGATTACTGTTATGTTGTTGGTGGTGGTGTTGGTGGTGGTAGTGATTGTGGCAATGGTGGTGGTGATGAGTGTGTGTTTTCCTTTTTTTGGTTTTGGTTTTCTGATATTATTTATTCTCAGTGTTTTCACAGTTATAGTTAACCTACTTAGGTAGTAGATTTCCTTCTACTGTCTTCTATAGGGCCAAATTTGTAGATTAATATTGCTTGAATTTGGTTTTATCATGGAATGTCTTATTTTCTCCATCTATGGTGACTGAAAGTTTTGCTGAGTATAGTAATCTGGGCTGGCATCTATGGTCTCTATGTGTCTGCAGCACATCTGTAATGGCCCTTCTGGTTTTTAGAATCTCCATTAAAAAGTGTCTGTGATTTTCTTAAGTCTACTTTTATATGTTACTGGTTATTTTTCCCTTGAAGATTTTCATATTCTTTCTTTGTTCTGTGAATTGAGTGTTTTAATTATTATGTAGTGAGGAGACTTTATGTTCTGCTCCATTCTATTTTGGTGTTCTGTTTGCTTCTTCTGCTTATAAAGACATTTCTTTTTAAGGTTAGGAATATTTTCATCTATGCTTTTGTTGAAAATCATAGAAGCCCTTGACCTGGGTTTCTTCTCTTTCCTCTATCTCTCTATTCTTAGACTCAGTCTTTTCATAGTTTTCCAGGTTTCCTGGATGTTTTGTGTCAAGAGTTGTTTGTTTGTTTGGTTGGTTGGTTTGCTTTAACATTTTCTTTAACTGACTGAGGTATCCATTTATTCTATCCTGTCTTTAAATGATGTCACTCCAATGTGACAACTTCAGAGTCCTTTTGAGTTCTTGTTATTATCCTCTCTACTACCATTATGTAGAAGAAAAGTTATTTTTATTGATGGTCAAAATCATAAGACATGGGACAGAAGAATGGTGCAGTGGTTAAGAGTTTGTGCTGCTTTTGCAGAGGACCCAAGTTCTGTTCCTAGTACCTATACTAAGCATCTCACAATGAATGATTGGCTTGTAACCTCAACTCCAGGGGATCCAATGCCCTCTTCTGGCCTCTGAAAGCATTTATAAGCATATATTGCAGGTGTGTGTGTGTATGTGTGTGTGCATGTGCATAGACACACACAACAAAAACACAAATAAAAATAAAAGTCTTTTTAAAAATAGTACAACACAGTAGTGTAATAGAATCCTCTTTGGGGGAAGTTTATTTATTAACAAATTAAGCAATAAAAAACCTCGGTAGAGTTCAGCTTGACTGGAACAGAGAGGCAAATGTGTTCGAGTCTAGAAGAGCTGGCCATCTGCATTCTTTGTTTCTTTGCACAGTAAGCCCAGTGGGTTCTGGTAAGTTCATCAATCATTACCAACTGATATGGATTTTATCATGCAAAACAGCACTGTAAAAATACAATCCAGTCTTTAATGGCACCAAGACTGCACCTTTAAAAGGAGATGGCTCAGTCTGTAAGGTATAGGCTGTACATGAGGAACTGAGTCGATGTCCCCACTACCTATATAAAAGTCAGCTGCTATGACAGGAGGATCCCAGGAAGAAGCCATTGTCTAGGCAGGCTACACTCGTCATTAACAGTTCAGAAAGAAACCTTGTCTCAAGAAATAAGGTGTCAGCAAGTACATTTAGTTCTGCACTTGGGAGACAAGGTAGGTGGATCTCTATAAGTTCAAAGCCAGGGTTATCTACATAAGGAGTTCCAGGCCATACAGAGCTACACAGGGATCCCCTGTTTCAGAAGAGGTGGGAGGAAGAGAAGGAAAGAAAAGAAAAAAGAAAAGAAAAGAAAAGAAAAAAGATGAAAAGTAATTAAAGATATTCAGTTGACCTCTGACCTTCACATGCGTGTTCATGAATGTGCACCACATTGGAAGGTGGCAGAGGTGATGAGGTGGGGTTGTTTCACTATTTCATTAGGCCAGCAGCTTCTGGCACACTGTAAACACAATTCTCATAGACAACCAGCCTTCCTCTTGCATTAACCATCTGCTGTTCAGTAACATTATTTTCTACTACTTAGAACTTCAGACAGTCAGTGTTTACCTCATAAAGCTCCTGCAAATCCTGGCTCAGCTGAATGGTTCTGGACCAGGTCCTCTCATGAAATTCCAGTTCTCTTGTGGTTCAGCCATCTCACAGCTTAAGTGACAAACAGCACATGTGGAAGTGTTCACAGGGCCAAAGAGGAAGCAAGAAAGAGGAATGAGCCAGGCTCTCTCGTATAGCAAACCACTCTGTGAAGCAAGTGCAGCACATACCTGGGGTTTTGGTGCTCAGGAGAGAGAGAGAAGAGAGAGTCTGGAGTTCAAAGTCACCTGAGCTACGTGAGCTTCTGTCTCAGAAAACAAAGCCAGTGGCTGGAGAGGTGGCTTGTTGCTTAAGAGCATTGGCTGCTCCAGAACCCCAAAGGATCTGTTTGCTTCCCAGCACCCATATTGAATGGTTCATAGTGTTGTGGGATATCCACCAGAGAAGGCTGCTCAGACACAGATTTAAGCCAATAGAAATTATTATTAGTTTTGGATCCCAGTATAGCAGCAAGCCTTTTTCAAGATAAGCTTTTAAGCACACACACACACACACACACACACACACACACACACACACATTAGTTTTGGATCCCAGTATAGCAGCAAGCCTTTCTCAAGATAATCTTTTAAGCACACACACACACACACACACACACACACACACACACACAAATTTTGGGTTGACATACTTCAATTAACAAGAATATTTAGCCAGAAGCAGAACTACTGAATCCATGAGGCAAGGTTAGTACATTCAGCGACTTTCCCAGAACTATGGATTTTGATGGATCAAATCTTTGTTTTCATTTGGCTGGTGTTGCTGTCTACATGCTGAGTTTTATGTCCTGAGTGATACTTCCAACATGGAGTCAGTTTTGCTAAGGTTGGCAGTCCTGTGACAATAGCCATCTATAACTCCAGATCCAGGAGATAGAATACCTTCCTATAGCCTCTATATGCACACACACACACACACACACACACACACGCACACACACACACGCCACATACTCTCATGTGGCACACACACATACACAAAGAGACATTTAAATAAAAATAAATGTATTTTTAAAATATCTCTCTCATGAGGACCAACCCCGTCCTCCAATCCTTTGCAAGTATATTTTCCCCTGATCTAATCACCAACAACCAGATCTCTGTCCCTCAAAGATCCTATTCTATTATGCTGGGGACAAACATCCTTCACGTAAACATTTGTGAACTACATCTAAATCCTACAGCAAAAGTTCTCAGCTCTTTTGAGTTTCACTACCGTAAGTACCTCACATAACGGAAATGATGTGGTATCTGCCTTTTTGTGATTGGCTTATCTGTGCTTGTGCAAAAATCATGGCACTCATGTAGAGGTCAGAGAATAACCCCAGGTGTGGACCATTTCTTTCTACCTCGTTTGGGACCCAGAGTTTCATTGTGTGACACTGTATACTCCAGACTTTTCTCTTGTTATTTGACACTGTATACTCCAGACTAGCTGGCCGAGAACCTACCTCCCACCTCGCTGCAGGAGCATCATGGTAACAGACTCCTGCTACTGCATCCAGTTTTATATGGTTTATAGGGATCCAAACCCAGGTCCCCAGCTGTATGCCAAATGCTTTATGCACAGAGCCATCTCTGAGGCTCTTCTAGATAATGAAATTTATTATTTTTATTATTGTACTATTATTGATGGTAAGAACACACATATATGGACATGCCTCTGACACTGTGCATTATCCAGACATGCTGTGATTAAACCTTTAAGCTAATGGTTGGATCATTCAATACTTGGATTTGTTTTGAAGACCAGCCAGTGTTTTCATGGTGGCCTCATGATGTGCTGCTACTTGTCCTCTCATTATCTGTAACATACACCACTGTACCAACTTCTCTATATCCTCTCCGACATTGGTGTTTTCATGTAGCCATTTGAAGATTACAGGTGGTTCTGTATTATTTATGTTCTGATGTGTTGCTGTAAATCTTAATAATCATAGTGAAGAATAAAAATGCTTTTATTTTCTATTCGATTTGCTTTCTGCTGAAGGTATGGACGTGTGCACTTGTGAATGTGATTGAGGGAGACCTATGCATGTGGGTGCCATGCTTCCCATGTCTTCTCCACTCTTTAATATAGGTTTAAAGATACTCCACCTGGCTCCACCTCTCCCCACAGCAGTTTGTTTACAAATGTGTGTTATTATGCCTGGCAGTAACATGGCTTCAGGGTATCCAAATTCAGGCCTGCATGCTTGTTGCAGACACATCATTGGCTACCTTCTCCCTAACCCCAAAAAAGTTTCTAAAAATGGAATAAAAGCACAACTTTCCCTAATACCCATCATTGTTTTCAATTATAGAACATGTTGTAATTGTTTTGGATGCAAAGGCAATTTTGCTCAAAATATATCTGGTAAAGTCTCTTGCCCACTTAATACAAACTTATTTGTTAGCTTATTCATCAAAACTGGCTCTTCGACATAACTCATGTCAGGATCCACACTTTTCTCAGGATACCCTCAGTGTCCTATGAGTCTCACACATCTCACCTCAGTAGAGGGTGCTGCAGGAGACTGGGGAGGGACTGCCCCAGACCAGATCATCTTCCCACACCCAGTGACTCCAGCGACTCTCTTGGGGGTGGGGAAAGAAAGAGGATGTCTGTCTTAACCTAGAAGACTCCCCAAAGGCTCCAAAGAGGAGAATCTGACTTTTCAGGGAGAGGTTCAACTACCCAAGACAAGGAAGGCAGCCATCCTAACACCTGGGCTAGCTCTGGGGAACTTTGCCCTTAAATCCAAAGGCACACCTTATGCTTTCTATGCTCCAGAAGATAGAGCTGTCTAATTAGACAACAAGAGACAAAACACAGCCAATGTAATTAGGATTAAATGGTTAGCCCAGGACTAGCTGTCACAGCACAGACAGGAGGTGATAGGCCACAGACAAGACATATCTGCCCCTGCCCATACAGGGCTTCAGATTTCTCAGACAGTGTCTAGCCAATCCTTCATGAGGCCCAGTTCTAACACACATTCAGTTTTATTATCTGTCAACCTAGAAAATACAGTAAAAACTCAGGTCCCAACTGGACATTCAGATTTAACTGGTTGAAGTTAGACCAGGCTCCGGTAATTGCATTTATGAGGTTCTTTAGTGAGATTAACATCCTGGCAGGGCTGAGAAAATTACTTCTTTGCACCCTGGCAACATTTTTCAAAAGGGAAATGCATTTTTTGTGTGTGTGTGTGTGAAATAGAGATTTGCAAAGGGATCATCATAGTTCCAGCTGGACAGGGAAAACCAACTGCATTCTTCTGTTGTTGTGTGGTGCTGGGGGTGAAGCATGGTGCACTGTGTCAGGTAAGCCCACTTCCATTCAGTTGTAGCCCCAGCTAGGAAGGAATTTTCATTGTTCCTTAAACACTCTTACAATAGATTAATTAGTTTGACACAATAAGAGGAGGGGGGTTAAACTGACTCAGGACTTGTGGATGAGTTCATTCAAATGGATTTATTCTCTTTCACACACAGAAATAGACTGGACCCTGTCCATGAGCTGGAAATTATTTCCATCTGTGGGAGTGACACATACTCAATACACATCAGTTAGAAAGACACTATCTTCCTATAGACCACTTTTCGTAGAGCCCCTTTCAGGTCCCTGTTCCTCAGACTATAGATAAAAGGGTTCAGCATGGGGGTCACCACTGTGTAGAGCACAGTGGCTGCCGTGTCCTTCTCAGATGAGTGGGCAGAGGAGGGGTTGAAATACACAGCAATGATGGTGCCATAGAAGAGGCAGACCACAGCCAGGTGCGAGCCACAGGTGGAGAAGGCTTTCCATGCTCCCCTTGGGGATGAGACTCTCAGGACAGCACAGGTGATGTGGATGTAGGAGATCAGGATGCAGACAAATGGGGTGACCATGATCACAGCTCCTTCTGTAAGAATCATCAGCTCATTGAGATGTGTGTCTGAGCAGGAGAGTTTCAGGAGGGGAGTCACATCACAGAAGAAGTGGGGGATGATATTGTCCCCACAGAAGGAGAGTTGAGCCATGAGCAGAGTGTGCAACAGAGCATTCAGGCTGGCAGTGACCCACGATCCAGCCACCATCAGGACACAGAGCTTAGAGGTCATCTGTGTTGTATAGTGTAAAGGGTGGCATATGGCCACAAAGCGGTCATAGGCCATCACAGCAAGCAGGAAATTGTCCATGTCCACAAACATGAAGAGGAAATACATCTGTGTGAGACACCCAGAGAAGGAAATGGCCTGACTCCCGAGTATGTGATTGGCCAGCACCTTGGGGACAGTGGTGGAGGAGAAGCAGACATCCACAAAGGACAGGTTGCTGAGGAAGAAGTACATGGGGGTGTGCAGACGGGAGTCTGTGCTGATGGCCAGGATGATGAGCAGGTTTCCCAGGACAGTGGCCAGGTACATGATGAGGAAGAGCAGGAAGAGGAGCTGCTGCTGCTGGGGCTGCCTGGAGAGTCCCAGGAGGAGGAACTCGGAGACGCTCGACTGGTTGGTGCTGCTCATGAGTCTGAGGCCACCAAGGTGAATAGAAGACAATAAAGTCAAAACCTTGATGGACAGAGTCACACTGTGATAAGGTGTCAGGCAGGGTCACATTTGTAAATGAATTCACAGAATGGCTAACACAGGATATGCCAATCACAAATCTACATTCCAGCACTCAGCCCTGATATATTTCCTACCTGAGCATCCTCAGGCCACACAGCCTCTAAGAGTAGCTGTATTTACTGTCACACCTCACAGCTCTCCCTTCACCTCAGAAACAGCTCAGAGCAGCATCAAGGGAATGGTTTATTGGGTCTGTCTTTATCTCAGGTGATACCAATGAATTCAGGGCTTCTAAATTGTTTCCCTGCCTCTGAAAGAAGTTCCAAGGAGGTTTCTACAATAACTTCATCTCAGAATAATCAAATGTTTCTGTCTTCACTGCTGTAACCTTACCTGGAGAGAGGCTGGTGCTATCTAATGCTGTCCAGCTTGACCTAACTGCAGGGTCTGTGAGGTCTGGAAACACTGGCAGGCCGTAAGCAAGTGACGAGCAGGTGTTTGGGTTCTTGGTCTTCTGAGCAGGAAAGATGTTCAGAACAACCACAGAACAGTCATTTACAGAAGTTTCTTTGACCAATGGGACCAGAATCCCTCAGAGCCTCATTAGAGACAAGAAGAGACAAATTCTCATCTACATCTTTGGCCCCTTTGGACCAAATGATGATGACAGAGAATATTATCAAAGTTTACACACAACTGTTTGTTCAAAGTGTATAAGCTTCAGAAATGAGCCAACCTTGTTAGACACAAAATTCAAATGGCATTATTTACCCCATCAATTCTCACCACCTTTATGACCTGAGCCTTTGTCTACTGGTGTGGAAAAGAATTTTTGCATTCTTGTATGTGCAATGTAACATTTGCTTTCTTTAGAGGCAGGAATAATAAGGGCATGTATTGAGCTGGACCAAGTGCATGAAGATTTGATTAGAGGGGAGCTAGCACCTAAGGGGCACTGGGATATTTTTAAAACAAAATCACAATCATTTAGTCTTACCAAATGACGACTCTTGAGGTGCCAGATGTAAGCCTACTAGCTCAGAGAAGCAGAGAAAGCACACAGCTTATCTTCCTCCTCAACTTATGTCCCAGAAGGAAAGAGCTCCGTCTCTTTCTCCACACTGTCTTTAAAAACCTCT
Source organism: Arvicanthis niloticus (assembly GCF_011762505.2). NCBI lineage: Eukaryota > Metazoa > Chordata > Mammalia > Rodentia > Muridae > Arvicanthis > Arvicanthis niloticus. The sequence goes on along the minus strand of NC_047663.1, from coordinate 92,627,163 downwards.
CAAACTGAATGTCCCTCCTTTCTACTTCCCGTGCATCTGTCTCGCTATCTGTCCTCCTGACTTCCTCCCACTCACTGTGGTTTTTTTCTTATGTTCACTACCTGTCAACCTGGTGTTTGCTCTGCCTCTTGACCTCTTGTTGACTTTATTTCATTTTGTTTACACTGAACAAAGAAGTCTTGGATTAAAAGTGTGTTCTAGGGCTGAGCCACACCACAACCAGAAACAGGATTTTCCAGTTCACAATCTCTGGGATCACAGTGTGATCACATGTCCTACACAGCACTGTCGATGAGGAGCTTGGCCCTTACAGTAGATGCCTTTGCCAACTCACATGGGTTACTGCTTTCTGGGAATGGAATTCTCACACATATTTTCACATATTTCACATATTTTCTCACATATTTTCAGTATGGTGGGACTGGGAAGACATGTTTCTAACACACACACACAAGCACACGCACACGTACGTGTACACATCTGAAACATATGGAAATATCATGAGGTTCCATCTGTTTATATCACTGTGGTAATGAACCACAGTGAGTAACTCTAACCGTTTCTGCTTCCCCCATTCTTATCTGAAAAGCAGACAGAGAATAAAGAAGGAAGCAAGCAAACAGTCTTGGTGGCACGCAGCTGTAATTCCTGGAGAGTCGAGGCAGAAGAGTTATATTTGGAGACTTGCCTGAGATTCATAGTAGAGGGGAAAAAGGAGAAATGGGCAGAGGATGTGCAGGAGGAAGAAGAGAAGGAGGAGGAAGAATTATTTGAAGAAAGCCCCTCCTTGTTTTCTAGTTCTCAGTTTGAGTCATTTTCTGATGACTTTCTATTTTCAGTCATATTTTGCTCAAGATTCTTAGTTTTGTATTGCAGAAACAAACTTTGCCTGGGTTATAGCAGGAAGGAATCATGTTTTTATGTGCACATGTGTGCTTTTATATATGCATATGTATCTGTGGATGGATGCGTTCGTGTATGTGTGTATATATGAGTGTGTATTTGAGAGATATTTTTATGTGTTTGTATTGGGGGTATATATATGTGTGCGTATGTAAGTGTATATGTACAGGGGATTATGTACATGTGTTATGATGGGTGTTTATGTGTAGGCATGAATGTGTTTGTATGTATGTTCATGTTGCATATGCATATATAGGCTCAAAGTTGGTGTCAGGTGTCCTAGTTACTGTCCTATTGCTGTGAAAAAACACCATGGCCAAAATAACTCTTACAACAGCAAGCATTTAATAATGCCTTGCTTACAGTTTTCGAAGGTTAGTCCATGATCATCATATAAGAAAGCAGACAGGCTCAGCTCTAGGCCAGTGGCTGAGAGCTTTACATCCTAAGCCATAGAGAGCAAGCAAGAGACAGAAGACAGACAGAGACAGAAGGAGACAGAGACAGAGAGACACTGGGCCTGGGGCTGGTGAAGACATTTGAAACCTGAAAGCCCACCCCTAGTAACACACCTCCCACAACAAAGACACACTGTTTAATCCTTCCCAAAAGAGTCCACCAACGAGGGACTAGACATTCAAGTGTGTGAGCCCATGGGAACCATTCTCACTCAAACCACCACACTAGGAATTCCTCAGTTGCTCTCCACTTTATTCACTTTATATTTTTAGCCAAGGTCTCCTGCTGAAACCAGCAATCACCGATCATGACTAGTCTAACTAGCCAACTTGCTCTAAGAATACCCTGTGCCTGCCTCACCAGGATTAGGATTACAGGTGGCCACCATGCCAGCTTGTCTTTTTTGTTTGTTTGGTTTGGATTGGTGTTTTTCTTGGGGTGGGTGTTTTTGATTTTTTGGTTTTTTATTGGATATTTTATTTACTTTCAGATGTTATTCCCTTTCCCCATCCCTGCCTCACACCCAGAACCCCCCTATCTCATTACTACTCCTCCTGCTTCTATAAGGAGGTTCCCCACCCACCTACTCCCACCTCCCTGCCCTTGAATTCCCCACACTGGGGCATCCAGCCTTCATGGGACCAAGGACCTCTTCTCCCACCTATGCCCAACAAGGCCATCCTCCCCTACATATACAGCTGGAGCCATGGGTTCTGTCCTATATGCTCCCAGACTAGTGGTTTAGACCTTGGGAGCTCTGCTTGGTTGGTATTGTTGCTCTCCCCATGGGGCTGAAAACCCCTTCAGCTCCTTCAGTCTTCTCTCTAACTCCTCCTTTGGGAGTCCCATGATCAGTTCAATGGTTAGCTGTGAGCATCCACCTCTGTATATGTCAGGCTCTGGCAGACCTCTAAGGAGACAGCTATATCAGGCTCCTGTCAGCATGCACTTCCTGGCATCCACATCAGCATCTACCTTTGGTGACTGCACATGGGATGGATGCCCAGGTGGAGCAGTCTCTGGAGGCCCCTCCTTCAGTTTCTGTCCCACACTTTGTCTCCATATTTGCTCCCATGAGTATTTTGTTACTCCTTCTAAGAAGGATTGAAGTACCCACACTTTGGCCTTCCTTGTTCATGAGCTTCATGTGGTCTGTGAGTTGTATCTTGTGTATTGCCAAGCTTTTGAGCTAATATCCAATTATCAGTGAGTGCATACCATGTGTGTTCTTTTGTGATTGGGTTACCTCACTCAGGATGATATTTTCTAGTTCCATCTATTTGCCTAAGGATTTCATGAATTCATTGTTTTTAATAGCTGAGTAGTGCTTCATTGTGTAAATGTACAACATTTTCTGTATCCATTCCTCTGTTGAAGGACATCTGGGTTCTTTCCAGCTTCTGGCTATTATAAATAAGACTGCTATGAACATAGTGGAGCATGTATCCTTGTTATATGTTGGAGCATCTTCTGGGCCAGCTTGTCTTTTACATGAGTTGAGGTATCTGAATTCTCTCCTCCTACTTGCATGGCGAACATTTATCCACTGAGCCTTCTACAAATCCCAGTAGAAAGAGATTTTAATAAATGAATCATGATCCAGCAGTGGGTGACTATCTGAAAAACAGATTGTACAAATCAGTCTTGAAGAGGAAATTTATGGGTTTTTTAAAGATTCAGTTGTGTCATGTGATGTTTTTCTGGAAGCTGTCTTATGAGCAGATGTTTTGCTGAGGCAGACACTTCAGATAACACTTGGTGTTTGGAAAGAGTATAACTAGAAATCCAACAGAGCGTCAACTACACTCTGGCATTAGTTTGCTTTGCAATGTTTTGTTGGTCCTCATTGATGAAACTCTTTTTTTTTCATATTTTCATTGGTTAACCATTTATTTACATTTAAATGTTACCCCCTTCCCAGTTTCCCCTCCACAAACATGCTATCCCTTTCCCCCCACCCACTGCTTCTATGAGGGTGCTCCCCTACCCACCCACCCATCCCGCCTCAGTGTCCTAGCATTCCCTTACACTGGGTCATCAAGCCTCCTCAGGACCAAGGGGATCCCCTCCCATTGATGCCAGATGAAGCAATCCTCTGCTACATATGCGGCTAGAGCCATAGGTCTCCCCATCTGTGCTCTGTGGTTGGTGGCTTAGTCCCTGGGATCTTTGGGTTGTCTAGTTGGTTGATATTATTGTTCTTCCCATGGGATTGCAATCCTCTTCAGCTCTTTCAGTCCTTGCCCTAACTCCTCCACTTGGGGTCCCAGCACTCAGTATGATGTTTGGCTGCATGCATCTGCATCTGCATCTGCATCTGCATCTGCATCTGCATCTGCATCTGCATCATCTGCATCTGCATCTGCATCATCTGCATCTGCATCATCTGCATCTGCATCTGCATCATCTGTATTGGTCAGGCTCTGGCAGAGCCTCTTAGTGGACAGCTATACCAGGCTCCTCTCAGCAAGCTCTTCTTAGCATCAGCAATAGTGTCTGGGTTTGGTATCTGCAGATGGGAACCTCTTGGGTTTCTGGCATCTGGGACTTTCTAGTAACTACCCCCAGTTACTCCTCCCCCACTGCTACACACCTCCTTTCAAATTCTAGAACCTCTCTCTGTACTTCTCCCCCATCTTCTCATATATCAGAAGTGGCATGGACCCTGGTTGAGGGATGGAGCCACCACTCACCTCAAAAATAATAATCCAGAATTCCTCTTGTCAAAAGGAAATGCAGGGACAAAATGTGGAGCAGAGTCTGAAGGGAAGGTCATCCAGAGACTGTCCCACTTAGATCCATCCCATCTCCATGTGTATGTGGACTTTCTGTTGTTTTGTTGTTATTGAAGACAAACCTTAGTCCATAATTATCTGATAGAATGCATGGGATTATTCCAACCTTCTTGTATTGGTTGAGGCTTGGTTTGTGTCTGATTATATGGTCAGTTTGGGAGAAGATACCATGAGGTGCTGAGAAGGTATATTCTTTTTGTTTTGAGGTGAAATGTTCTGTAGATATATGTTAAATCCATTTGGTTCATAAATTCTGTTAGTTTCACTGTGTCTCTGTTTAGTTTCTGTTTCCACAATCTGTCCATTCGTGAGAATGGGATGTTAAAGTCTCCTACTATTATTGTGTGAGGTTCAATGTGTGCTTTGAGCTTAAGTAATGTTTCTTTTACGAATGTGGGTGGTGCCCTTACATTTGGGGCATAGATGTTCAGAATTAAGAGTTCAGTTTGGAGGATTTCACCTTTGCTGAGTATGTAGTGTCCTTCCTCATCTTTTTTGATAACTTTTGGTTGGAAGTTTATTTTATAGGATATTAGAATGGCTACTTCAGCTTGTTTCTTGGACCATTTGCTTGGAAATTTTTTCCAGCCTTTTACTTTGAGGTGGTGTCTGTCTTTGTCACTAAACTGTGTTTCCTGTATGCAGCAAAATGCTTGGTCTTGTTTACGTATCTACTCTGTTGGCCTATGTCTTTTTATTGGGAAATTGAGTCGATTGATGTTGAGAAATATTAAGGACCAATAATTGTTGCTTCCTTTTTGTTGTTAGAGGTGGAATTATGTTTGTGTGGTTCTCTTCTTTTGGGCTTGTTAAGAGAAGATTAGTTTCTTGCTTTTTCTTTGGAGTAGTTTCCATCTTTGTGTTGGAATTTCCCTTCTATTATCCTCTGTAGGGCTGGATTGGTGGAAAGATGTTGTTCAAATTTAGTTTTGTTGTGGAATATCTTGGTTTCTCCCTCTATGGTAATTGAGAGTTTTGCTGGGTATAGTAGCCTAGGCTGGCATTTTTGTTCTCTTAGGGTCTGTATGCCATCTGCCCAAGGTCTTCTGGCTTTTATAGTCTGGAGAATTCTGGTAAAGTTTACCTTTATATGTTACTTGACCTTTTTTTCCTTACCACTTTAATATTCTTTCTTTGTTCTGTGCATTTGGTGTTTTGATTATTATGTGACAGGAGGAATTTCTTTTCCAGTCCAATCTGTTTGGTGTTCTATAGGCTTCTTTTATGTTTATGATCATCTCTTTCTTTATGTTAGGGAAGTTTTTTTTCTATAATTTCGTTGAAGAAGTTAACTGGCTTTTTGAGTTGGGAGTCTTCACTTTCTTCTATACCAATTATTCTTAGGTTTGGTCTTTTCATTGTGTCTTGGATTTCTTGAATGTTTTGAGTTAGGAGCTTTTTGCTTTTTGTATTTTCTTTGACCGTTGTGTCAATGCCTTCTATGGTATCCTCTATGTGTGATTCTCTCTTCTACCTCTTGTATTCTGCTGGTGATACTTGCATCTGTTGCTGCCTGCAGCCAAGGATGAACTGGGTCCATCTGAAAAGGGAGCTGGAAATGAACAAGGATGGAGAGGTGAGAGAAGCATGAAGCCAAGACAAAGTTTTCTGATCAAGGTTCAAAGTTTAATGTTCAGCTCTTGTAATATATAGGGAAAGCCCACTGAACCCATCCTTTGTTTCAACTGCAAAGCAGGATTAGTGGGCAGTTTCTTCTTCAAAGATTTTGCTGGAAGTTGCAAGTGTAAACAAAGCAGCAGGATTCACCTAGGTGTTAAGGTCCTGTAGGAAGTTGCAGGTATAAACAAAGCAGCAGGATTCACCTAGGTGTTAAGGTCCTGTGTGGCAGACAAGGTCTGTTCAGACTGCTCAAGTCTGGGAAGGACACAGCATCTATGACTCCTGATCAGTTCCCTTGGTTTGCCATCTTTAGGGTTGTCTCCCTTTGTGTTTTCTTTAATGTTTCTATTTCCATTATTAGATCCTGGATGGTTTTGTTCAATTCATTCACCTGTTTAATTGTGTTTCTTTAACAGATGTATGTGTTTCCTCTTTATGGGCTTCTACTTATTTACCTGTGTTCTCCTGTATTTCTTTACAGGAGTTATTTATGTCCTTGTTAAAGTTCTCTATCATATTCATGAGATGGGATTTTAGATCTGAATTTTGTTTTTCATGTGTGCTGAGGCATCTGCGGCTTGGTGTGCTGGGACGACTGGGTTCTGATGTTGTCAAGTAGCATTGGTTTCTGTTGTTTATGTTCTTGCACGTGGCATCTGGTTATTTCTATTGTTAACTGTCCTTGCTATCTCTGACTGCATCATGTCCCTCCTATGAACCTGGTTGTGTCAGAACTCCTGGGAGTCCATCTGTGTCTGGGATCCTGTGATTCTAAAATCCTGTTGTCAGAGCTCCTGGGAGTCAAACTTTCTCTGGGTGTTGCAGGAGTGGGTGGGGAGCCAGCTCCCAGTTCCACTCCAGGCACAGGTACAAACCAGAAGAAACCTGTGCCTCTGGCTGGGGAGGGGTTCCTGTATCCCTGGATCCCAGGGGTTCTACTCCAGGTATTGGGGCAGCTGTTGTAGCCTCATTTGTGATCCTGGGTGTGTCAGATCTCCTGGGAGACAGGATTCCTCTGGGTGTTGTAGGAGTGGGTGAGGAGCCAGAGCCCTGAGTCCAATGACACTCTTGAGTTGGTTCACCTTGCAATGTTTGCTGGTATTCACAAATCTTCCCTGTCATGACTCTGTAGAAAGAAAAGTGCCAAAGAACCTCTTGTGGCATTCTGGCTGCTTCTTGTTGCTTCTGTGGCCTTGTGCTAATTCAGGAGTCCCTCATGGTTCCTTCTGGATGGAGCTGCTGCTACTAATTCATGTTTGGTGTTGGACAGTTTAACTGGACTGCCACTACTAATTTCTGTTTAATGTTTTGGACTGGGCTGCTGATATTCTGACAAGGAAGGTTGGTATCACCCCGAAGTGCTACTTCTAGAGAGGTACACCTCCCCTTTGTCCTATTAATCAACTTTTATTTTCTACCTTTGGGCTAGAAGGAAAGTTGAAGCATTTAAAAAAAAAAAAAAACTCTTATTAAAATAGGGTTTGAAAAATCTAATCAGTGGGATCCAACATGGTCTAGGCATGATGAGTAACTCTGCTTCTATATAGTAAAGTAAAAGGCAGGTTTTGATGTGCTGGAAATGTTGTTTAAGGAGGTTAGCAAAATAGCAGCTACTGCCAATGGGTGGTCTCCTGCCTTATGCCCACAGAAGGTATTCTTGTTTTGCTTCATAATCTTCATATAGACACTTTTGATAAAGATTGGGGAAAAAGCTGAACACTCAGAAGGTTCACTCAATTCTCTTGTGTTAGAGAAGATTGCAGAGTTGGCTCTGCACTTAGAGAGAGTGTGAATAGAGGTCGAGATGCTTGAACACAATAAAAGCCAGTAGGAGAGCAACAGTGTTCAGGATTGGTGTTGAGTCTGGGAATTTACTGCACAGTGAAAGAAGAAAGCAAACTAGACTGGAAGGCAAACTGCCACCCTGCCTGTGCCACCCACTTTTACTGCCAGGTGGCCAGAGCACAGAGTGATGTCCTGTCCTGCAGGGCATTAAACAGGGGTCCAGGGAGGTCACCTGAAAGAGAAGATGGGGGGCAGGTGAACGCAAAGAAGATGGCTTGTCTATAGGCTGATCAAACCTTAATTTTTACTTTTTCACACACGGGTTATATATACAAAAAGGCAGGATGTGGGGAAGGGGATGACGCAGGAGCGTAGGTGTTCAGGGAGAGCACAGATATCTCCCAGAACAGTGTCATCTGGGTGAAGGTTCAGGGGACAGGCCACTATGACTCTGCCTATGATTCACTTGTCCTAATCTAAGCTGGTACTATCTACCAAGGTCACCTATCTACAAGGTCTATGACTAGAGCCTGGCAACTATCTACCAAAGCTGTTTGTTTACAATAGCTTCTAGCCATCTGTTCTAGTGTTTTTCCACAGAGACCCAAGACTTTGTGCTAGCAGGCATGCATGTTAGGTCTACCGCTGTCTTCAGGCCTATGGCTGATTTCAGGCCTTCAGTGTATAGACAGAGATGCCCCTGACAGAGTGAGACACTTGTCCAGGAAGAGCAGGAAGTACTATAGGTTAGTGCTCACCCAAGTGCACCTCCAGAGAATTTTCTTGGTGTTACACAGGCACCTTCAGCCTTCCAGTCTTTGTGCAGTATATGCCTGCTAATGGTGGTGATCATGCTTATAATAAGTTGACATGGCATCCAATAGAAATGCTAGATCAAAAACATTTTAAACAGTCTATGGCATTGTATCATTTGCATTCTCCATGCATTAAAGAAACGGTAAATAACTGGATTACACAGCCTAGAGTTATTCCCCAAGATTGGAAGGGATTGATATCAGCTGTGCTAGAAGCTGAACAGCAATTACAATTACAATGTTTGTTGTGGTGGAAGCACAATGCCATGAAAATAGAACAATGAAATATAGCAAGGGGGATAAATGTTACTAAAGACCAACTACTTGGTGAGAGTTGCTGACCTACAGGAACAAAGTTGATCCGATGATGTTGTAACAAAACAATGTCATGTTGAGTCTTTAAGAGCTTGGGATATGATTGAGGAGCCAGGGGATTGGGGGCTGGGGGATCCACCTCATTAACTAAGGTAATGCAGAGCCCTGAAGAAGCATTTGTAGATTATTTACAGAGACTGGGTTCAGCTATAAATATAACCATATTGGATCCAAATAGTGAATGCAAGAGAGCAATCAGAGCATTAAAAACATGAGGAGTCCCAATACTCAAATGCATAAGAAAGTCAACTGGTATTGCACTTCAGAATTATGCTAATATTATAGAGAAAGCCATAGCCAGAAGTCTCAGGAGGCAAAATGCCAATGCATTAATTGTGATGAATTTGGCCATTTCCTAAGAAATTGTAAGGCTGGAAGATTCAAAGTGCAGAAGAGCAAGTAAATTGACTCTAAAGTGTGATATTAGGAGAAGAGAAAAAGCATGTTTGGGCTACAATGAAACACAAAGTCTTCCAGGATATTGTAGCCAGTGTGGAAAGAGCAAACATTGGTCAAAGGATCCAAGAAAGACCTACAAGGTAACCTCCTGCCATTGGGAAATGAACAGAGGGGGTCTATAAACTCCAGGCCCCACAGCAAGCAATATGAGCCAGAAGGTACCAAGAGACAAGAAAATCAAAACTAAGTATTTTTGGTCTTACATGTTACAGAAGGAAGTGCAGCTTTGGAGCTGATCACAGATATGCCTCTTACTCTATTACTAAAAGTTGAATCTTATAAGTTAACCATTGGTGGTTATGGTCCTTTACCCTCAGGAGTAGTAGGAATAATCTTGGGAAGAAGTGAATAAATTTTTCAAGGATTTATTGTATATCCAGGTATAGTACATGGAATATCAAGGAAGGAATTAAAATCATGGCACATGTGAAAAGGAAGATGCAAATTAATTCAGGGGATAGAGGTATTTGGCTATTGATGTTTTCTTACATCAAGGGCCAACTGCTCCAGTAGAAAGAACCAGGGATTTGGGAGTACTAGAAAACAAGTGTTCTGGTAAACAGTGGTTAAGGATCAGAGACCCAAATTAATGGTACAAATGACATACATACCAACAGCCTTTCCCCCAAAGTAGATATCAAACAGACCTGTGTGGCAAGAGCAGTGGCCCATAACAAAAGAAAAATGTCAGGTACTTGAACAACCAGTACAAGAGCAGCTGGAGGCTCAACATACACAAGGGTCTACCAGCACAAGGAATTCTCCCGTGTTTGCTGTTAAAAAGAAAAGAAAAAGAGAAATTAAGTAAATGGAGAATGATGATGGATTTAAGAGCAGTTAATAGAATAATTCAACCAATGGTTCCTTTACAGCCTGGACTTCCTTTACCTTCTTTGTTACCACGATCACAACCTATAATAATAAGTGACTTGAAAGATTGCTTTTTCAACCCACATCCTTACATGAGCAGAATAGGAAAAAGTTTGCTTCCTCAGTACCTACTCTTAACAATAGTGGTCTAATGAAAAGATATGATTGGAATGTACTTCCACAGGGAATGTTAAACAGTCCAACTTTTTGTCAATATTTTGTGCAACAACCATTAGACATTATTCATAAGCAATTTCCTTAATCTATTATTTATCATTATATAGATGATATTTTGTTGGCTGATTCTGATGAAGATGTTTCAGAGACTATGGTAAAGATAACACATAGAATTCTGTCATGCTGGGTAATACATGTTGCTCTAGAGAAAATACAAAGAGGAGATTAACTTAGTTGTTTGGGTTATAAAATCAGTCAACAGCGAACCGCCGGTGGCTTGCCCCTTAAGGCGCCCGCCTGCAGAGGGTGCACCGTCTCTTGGTGCGCGCGTTCGAGTCCCGCTCTCCCGTTTCCCGCGTCTCGTGGGAAAAAAAAAAAGAGTAAAGCCGGGCAGTGGTGGCGCACGCCTTTAATCCCAGCACTTGGGAGGCAGAGGCAGGCGGATTTCTTGAGTTCGAGTCCAGCCTGGTCTACAGAGTGAGTTCCAGGACAGCCCGGGCTACACAGAGAAACCCTGTCTCGAAAAACCAAATAAATAAATAAATAAATAAATAAATAAATAAATAAATAAATAAAATTAGTCAACATAAAATTTTACCACAAAAGGTACAGATCCATAGGGACCAATTGCTAACTCTTAATGATTTTTAGTAATTGATGAGAGATATTAACTGGGTGAGTAATTGGATTAAGCACATATAAGTTAAGTAATTTGTTTCAAACATTACAAGGAGATTCAAATTTAAACAGTCCAAAATGTCTAACAGCTGAAGCAGAAAAAGAGCTAACTCCTATAGAACAAAGACTTCAAGATTCATATGTGGATAGAATTGATCCTAAACTTGATTGTATTTTGGTCATTTTGCCTTCAACTCATTCTCCTACTGAGGTTATTTTGCAAAGGGAAGAGAGTGTTATGGAATGAACTTTCTTAGCTCATAAACAAAGTAAAAAATTGAGGACATATATAGAAAATATCCCTGAATTAATTATAAGAGGTATAAAAAGACTATTTCAATTGTCAGAAACAAATTGACCCAAAATTGTACTACTTCTTACAAATACTGAGATTATGTCATTATGGGTGATCAATGAAGATTAACAAAGGGCCTGTAGTAATTACTTGGCTAAAATTAATAACAACTATCTGAAAAGCAAGTGTTTATGGTTTGTAAAAAGAACTAATTGGGTTCTTCTACATATTGTAAAGAGAACACAAATTCCAGAGGTACCAACATTCTATACAGATGCAACAAGATGGGGAAGGCAGGTCACAAATCAGACAAAATAAGCAAGGTGTTCAAAAGTCCATACACTTCACTTCACAAATCAGAGTTGTATGTAACCCTGTAGTAATCTTATATTTTTCCGAATCTCTTAACATTATTGATGATTCTTTATATGCAGAAAGAGTTATTTTGCATATAGAGACTGCTGAATTTGTACCTAATAACTCAGAATTAATGTTGTCATTTATACAATTGAAACAGGCCATCAGAAGTAGAACCTAGCCATTATATATTACTCATATTCAGTTTTATACAGGTTTGCCAGAACCATTAGCTCATGGAAATGATGAGATTGACCAATTACTAATAGGAAATGTGTTAGAAGCCACAAAATTCCATGAGAAACATCACACTAATGGGAAAAATTTAAAGAAAAAAAATTGTCTATCACTTGGCAGCAACCCAAAGGAACATTTTTTTTTTTAAATATCCTATGCGTTCTGTATACAACCAAACTCCATTTCCTGCTGGAACCAAAAGAGTTACCAAAAGAAATGACCTCTGGCAGGTGGATGTTTTCCATTTTGCAGAATTTGGAAAACTATAACATTGACACATACTCAGGGTTTCAATGGGCAATTGCTTTAAGTTCTGAAAGTCTGATTGGGTAATTACATACTTATTGAAAATAATGGCATTTATAGGTATACCTGTACAAATTAAAACTGACAGTGTTCTCACGTATGTGTCCAATGAGATGAAGCAATTCATTGCATATTGGAGTATAAAGCATGTTACTGGTGTACCACACAGTCCTACCGGACAAGCAGTTATAGAAAGAGCCAATTGTACTTTAAACCGAAGGGAAGAATAAAAAGCCCCCAGTCACAGGCTGGAAAATGCTTTTTTACCTCTAAATTTTCAAATGTTGATGAAAAGTGGGGAAGAAAGCAGCCAAGAGACACTGGGTTATCAAAAAACTGAGGAACTGGTCCAACCAATTTACTATAAGGATGTGTTGACATTAGAATGGAAACCTGCAATAGTTTTAGTGTAGGGACATGGTTAGACTTATGTATCTACAGGGAATAAAAAAATATCATTACCAAGAAACTTATAAAGATTAGATCTGACCAGGAGAAATCTTTTGAAAGCTGAGACATGAATCTCTTCACAAAACAAATAGCCCAGGTGATTCGCTCTCATACACTATCTCAGCTACTGATTTCTCCAAAATATCCATGAAAATCAACTTTGAAAAAGGCAAGCCCAAATGACCTGTCACACAGAGACTGAACAACACATAGACTGAGCAGACAACACAGAGACTGAACAACAAATGCTACAGATAGCTTTTTTCAGACTATTTTTCCCCTTGGGCCCTAAACTGAATTCTTCAACCCAATTAAGCAAGACGCAATTATAAGAAGAGCATCATCCTGATCCCTTAAGTTGGGGTGGATGATTTGGGTCATTTGATATGTTATAATTGTTATTATTGAGAATGGTATGCTGTTGTTGGTTATGGTCGGGGGAGAAACAAAATAAACATCATTAATGTATATTGATAGATATTTAAGGTTGTAGAGTTTGAATTATTGTATATTGATAGAAATTTAAGGTTTTTTTCTAATTATTGTATACTGACAGAAATTTGAGGTTGTTTTGTTTAACTGTATTGCATATAAAATATTTATTTTAACTATGATATAAAGTTCTTGTTTTCATGCTCTTATAATTATTTCCATTGCACTTAAATTGATAATATTAAAGAAAAGCCTTTTTTTTTTTAACCAAAAAGAGGGATATAAATTGGAAATTTCTGGTTTCTTTGGAGACTCAGTTGTGTCATGTGATGTTTTTCTGGTAGCTGTCTTATGAGAGGAGGCTTTGTTAAAGCAGACACAGAAAGAATTCATGAATTTTGGAAAGAGAATAAGTGGAACCCAACAGACAGCGAGTAACTCTTGCTTTGGTTCACCTGCCGTGCTTTACTGGTCTTCACAGACCTTCACTTGTCATGAATGTATAGCTGGGAACGCACCAAAGAACTTACTTGTGGTATTTTGTCTGCTTCTTTCTGCTTCTGTAGACCTGTGCCAATTTGGAGGAGCCTTGCAGTGCCTTCTAGATCCAGCCACCACTACTGATTCCTGTTTGGTGTTTGTCAATTTGATTGGACTGCCAATACTGATTTGTGTTGGATATTTAAGACTGGACTGCTGATATCCTGACAATGAAGATTGGTATCACCCCAAAGTTACAAATGAGTCCACATGCCCTTTATCCAATTAACCATCTTTCTTCCCTACTTTTGGTCGGTGGGATAGAAGGAAGGTTGAAGCACTGAAGAACCCTTTTTAAAGTAGGTTTTATAAGAAAAAAAATCTAAGCCTACAATTCCTATGGTGTACCATTCCTGGCAGGAAATAGCAGGACACAGCAACGAATCATGTTCTTGACAGTTGCCTCACAATGGTAAACAGTGCCCACCCTTAGTTCCATTATCCATACCTAGTTACTATATATGTACTCTTCTATTCTGAGGCTGGGTTCAACTTTTCAACATCCAAAAGTATATATTCTGATACACACACACATACACACACACACACACACACCCCCCAAGAAAACAACAAACAAACAAACAAACAAAGCAATAATTTCTATCCCCTTCTATTCATTGGCCTGTGTGTCAACTGTGAGTCACCGGGACTTGCACCAGCTACTGCAACTCATTCCTATGCTTTGTGTTCTCCCTAGGTCTCATAATGCAGGGTCTGCCTAGGGGAGCAGACTGTATAGGAGAGTCTACAGGCAGAATGGCTTATCTCCACAGCACATCTTCTCTTTGTAACTCATGTAGGCAAAGTCAACAAGGTCCATGTACCCTCAGGAAAGGTAGTGATTGGCCAGAACCCACAACAAATGTGTAAACATTATTTTACAGGGGAGTGAACAATAGAGGCCTGCATGTCAGTTTGTTACAAAAATTAATAACAGCAGTGTGTAGTGGAATTTTTCCATATTTGGTTGATTGGATAATAAAGATGACAAGAAGCCAATCACTGGGTGAGAAGGTGGACCTTCCTGGTCCAAGAGAGGAAGAGGGAATGCAGGAGAAAAAAACATGCCCTTTTGGATGGAGAGGCAGAAGCAAAGCAGACAAGATGTAGGCTGGGGACTGTTAGATCTGTGGTGGAATCCACCATGATCTATGATCAGATTTCTAACAGAATAGATGATGAATGTAGGATGATAGATTCCATACCCAGTGATTGTGTAATCTGTTGATTCTAAAGTAAGACTGTCTGGTATTTTCCATGCCACAGTGACTCAGGTGGGCCAGAGGTAAAGAACTTAGCTGAGGTGGAATTTGGCCAGGCTTTAGGATGGGAAGATTGGGAAAGGACTGAGCTCCAGGGGAAAGGTAGTGAGTGGAGCATGGACTGGAAAGAGCATACCCACAGTTGCCCTCAGGAGCAAGAGAGCTATCTCAGAGATCAGGAGAGGCACAGCCAGCATTGGTGGGAGAGGTTTGGGCTAGGAGAAACATGTGGTCTCCATCTCACACTATGTACCAGACTGGGAACAGACCAAGACTGTGGGCTGGTGCTTAGCTGGCAATAACTGTTTTTTTAATTAATACAAACAACAGCAGAGAATGTGAGAAACTACTTACCTGGATTGTATTGACTACATTTTGCAAGTGCTTTGAGACAGGAACTTGTGTAGCAGACATATCCCCAACATTTGATGTAGCTGGAATAGCATAAATTCTTGATCCTTCTGTATTTACCTTCTGAGTGCTACAAAAAAAAATGTGGATGACCACACACTTTTTTTAGGGTAAACACAAAAGTCTCATGTGCCTACAATCCCAGCAATCAGGCTGCTAAGGGAAGAGAATTATTAATTTAAGAATGTCCTGAATGCATGGCATAATCTAAGTGAGAAGGAGGTAGAGAGAGAAAGTCATATTTTCAAAAGAGAACTATAAAAGTGGGCTGGAAGCTAAGTCATGAGTAGAGTGCCTAGCACACCCGTGGGGGTTGGTTCATCCAGGATCTGAAAAAGAATGAGAGTGTAGTAAACACAGCACAACCCAGAGGTTGAGCAACACCAGGATTTCAGATAACCAGCTGCTCTAACTGGTGTCAGATCTCAGTACAATTAAAATGTTGGTTGGAGGGCCTACTCAGTTGGTAGAGCACTTTCTGCTCTTGCAGAGGACCTGGGTTCAGTTTCCAGGACCATCAAGGTAGCTCACAACTGCCTGCAACTCTAGCTTCAGGCCTCCCTGGACACAAGGCACACAGTGCACATGCATGCATCCAAGCATAACACTTGCACAAATAAAATAAATAAATTCCCAAAACTTTATTAAACATAATCAATCAAAATGTTAGATGAAAATGTAAGTAGAAATAAAAGATACTACACATGTGAAATTATATTAGGACAGTAAAAATCAGTTCAAATCTGAGACCAGGTTGCAAATTTAAGTAATGGTTTTTTTCTTTTGCCTCTCTTTCAAATGTTCTTAGAAGGAACATATTATATACATTGACATGTCTCACACAAACATCATCATCCTCAAAGAAACATGTTTTGAACAAGTTTTAAGTGCATCACAAAATCGTACTTGACATATGGTAAAACAGACACATGTAACAGTGTTTATGCTAAAGAAGGAGAAGTTCTAAAAAAGGCACAAGGGTCAGGTGACTTGGATATGGGACTTTAGAAACAATTGTCCTTTCCTCTTTATAAGTGTCTTCATTTTCCTTAACAACAACAAAAGAGAGATACTTTCAGTCACCATTCTCAGGAGCTGTGCAGAGGGCAGGAGATGCCTCTCTGAGGCAGAGGGATTGCCTAGGGTCCAGGGCTCACCTTTCTGTCCCCAGCATGAAGCAAACAAAGGCTCAGTCTATACTCTTTCATCCCTCTGCCTTTACTGCTGCTGATTTTCATCCTTTCACTAAACTTGACCGTTGCCTTTGCTTAAGGGCATGGAGAGCACTGAGTGTGAGGGCAGAGGCTGCTTATCAGCTGAAGGATGCCTTATGGTGAGGATGAGATAAATAACTCCAAGAGAGGCTTTGTGGGAAGGGGTGCCACGGGGCTTGGATAACAAGACTACAGATGGTCTGAAGAGACCTGGCAGTGCCTCTCAGCAGAGGGAACAGTGAGTGTTGGAGTTCTTACCTTATGCCCCACATACCTCAGCTATGCACAGCCCTAAAGTGACACAACCAACCAGGATGCTCTTGAAGGGTCCCAGGCTTTGGTGCTCCTCATCTCTGGGGGCCTGAAGCCATGTCCCATCTGGGGCTTCTGAAATGTTCTTACTAAAAGGAGTCATCACCTCTATGAAGACGATAATGGAGGACATGCAAAAGAGGCTGAGGCAAATCCTCTCCCTGAACACTGATTCATTAGAAATACCTCAATCTTCGTGTTGCCCCTCCCTCCAGAGGCCCTGACTGATGTGTTCCGTGTGGAGAATGTATACTGTATTAGATCCTTAGGTGATCTCAATATGAAAATGCACATGTCACACACACACACGCACACGCACACGCACACACACATACCCCAAACAGAACTAAAAGGGGCATCTTTCAGCGGCAGGCAAGTTGTCTCAGTTGATAAAGGCACTTGTTACAAAGACTGACCACATGAGTTGGGTTCCTGGCACCGACACAATTAAGAGATCACTGACTCCTGCAAGCTGTGCTCTGGCCTCTACCTGACATGCCATGGCATGCATGTACACACACACACACACACACACACACACACTGACACACAAACACACTCACACTCATACACATTGAACTAAGAAAAATAAATCTTTTTAATTGTATGTATTTGAGACAAGGTCTCAGTATGTAGCCTTAGCTGACCTTGAACTCTCTATGTAGAACAAGCTGGCCTCAAACTTACAGACATCCACCTGCCTCTGTGTGTAGCACCATGTTTAGCTCAAAAATAATTCTTCCTGAACACCAGATGGTTCAATCTGTAAGCAACTTCCCTTCTAAGCATGAGAGACTGATTTAATCCTATGAACCAAAGTAAAAGGCAGGCCTCAGTTGAATGCTTTTGTAATCCCAGGGCTGAGGGGATGAGAACCAGAAGATCCTGGGGTACACTGGCCATCCAGTCTAGCATGATTAATGAGCCTATGGTCCCCTGAGAGGCACCGTCTCAAAGAGAGGGTGTATAGCTCCGGAGACATGACACCCAAGGTTGAGCTCTGTCCTCTATTCACACATTTGCAAACAGAGCAAACACATGAGCACGCAGCAGGAGAGACAGACAGACGTACAAAATATAAGGACTTGACCTGCACACAAAATGACTTTATAGTCAGTATGAGTGTCTGCAGAATACAGTGTAGTGGGGCTCTTTGTGAGCATGTGCTCAGTTACATTCCTAGAACGCCCCCCCCCAAACAAGCAAGACCAATCTCCATTATACACAGACACCGAGTGGACGGGGGTCCACTAAGAACCAAATTGTATTGCGACTGAGTCTAGCACAGTCCAATTGCTGAATTGTGCTCGACTCTGAAATATGGTAGGGAACAAGGTCAGTCCAAACATTCTCACTGAAACAAAAAAGTCCTTCTGTGGACAACTTTTTGTAGAGCCCCTTTCAGGTCCCTGTTCCTCAGACTATAGATAAAAGGGTTCAGCATGGGGGTCACCACTGTGTAGAGCACAGTGGCTGCTGTGTCCTTCTCAGATGAGTGGGCAGAGGAGGGGTTGAAATACACAGCAATGATGGTGCCATAGAAGAGGCAGACCACAGCCAGGTGCGAGCCACAGGTGGAGAAGGCTTTCCATGCTCCCCTTGGGGATGAGACTCTCAGGACAGCACAGGTGATGTGGATGTAGGAGATCAGGATGCAGACAAATGGGGTGACCATGATCACAGCTCCCTCTGTAAGAATCATCAGCTCATTGAGATGTGTGTCTGAGCAGGAGAGTTTCAGGAGGGGAGTCACATCACAGAAGAAGTGGGGGATGATATTGTCCCCACAGAAGGAGAGTCGAGCCATAAGCAGAGTGTGTAATAGGACATTCAGATTGGCAGTGACCCACGATCCAGCCACCATCAGGACACAGAGCTTAGAGGTCATCTTTGTTGTGTAGTGTAGAGGGTGGCATATGGCCACAAAGCGGTCATAGGCCATCACAGCAAGCAGGAAATTGTCCATGTCCACAAACATGAAGAGGAAATACATCTGTGTGAGACACCCAGAGAAGGAAATGGTCTGACTCCCGAGTATGTGGTTGGCCAGTACCTTGGGGACAGTGGTGGAGGAGAAGCAGACATCCACAAAGGACAGGTTGCTGAGGAAGAAGTACATGGGGGTGTGCAGACGGGAGTCTGTGCTGATGGCCAGGATGATGAGCAGGTTTCCCAGGACAGTGGCCAGGTACATGATGAGGAAGAGCAGGAAGAGGAGCTGCTGCTGCTGGGGCTGCCTGGAGAGTCCCAGGAGGAGGAACTCGGAGATGCTCGACTGGTTGGTGTCACTCATTGGCCTATATGACTTGGCAGATGATTAAATCCTGTGCATGGAGATACTGATGAAGACTGGACAATTAAAATAACAGAGAAATAGGTCAGAGGAGGTGGTGCAAGCATGAACATTCTGCCCTGTGCAGTGGCTTCACTTCTTTATCAGTGCAGTCTGATAGCCTGTTTATGTGTGTGTGTCCCATCTCAGGAAGACACGGGACTAGTTATGACAATTTCTGTTGGTGGGTTACTGGTCGGCCATGTCTGTTTTTTGTTCTTTGAGACAGGGAATCCTGCGTTGTCCAGGGTGACCTAGAATTCCCCTCACTTTGCCTCCCAAGTACATTAGAAGATGACCACAATGCCTGACCATCTAATGTTTTTTAAAAGAGTGACTTTTAGGAATCACAGACTTAAGAAATGAAGGAGAGTTAGGTGGGAGGGTGCAGAAGGCAGAAGTGCAGGATCACAGTTCAAGGTCATCAGCCGCAGAGCCAGTCTGAGAGCAGCCTAAGCTACATCCAGTTTCTTATGAATGCCTATCAATGGATTACTGGACAAATGAATTATGGTGTGTATATACACACAGCAGTGTTTTATTTAAATATATGAACAAATTTAGATCATTTAAAGGAGGATAGAAAACTTTTAACGTAGTAAGTGACATATGCTAGACTCAGAAAACTACATTTCTGTTTGTTTGTTTGTTTGTTTGTTTGTAGTCAGGGTTTCTTTCTATAGTTCAGGCTGCTCTGGAACTGGCTCTGTAGATCAGGTTCACCTTGAACTCTCAGAGATCCACTTGCCTCTTCCGGTTAAATGCTGAGATTTAAGTCTAAGTAGTCACCACAACCCAGCTACATTTCTTTTCAAATGGAGAAATCTGGGTTAAAACAAAGACAAACAAACAAACAAACAAACAAACAAATAAGTAAGGTCAGATGTGGTGATGCACACCTTTAATCCCAGCTCTTCTGAGTACTTCTGAGGCCAGTAGATTTCTCTGAGTTAGAGGCTAAACAGGTCTACATAGAGTTTAGTACAACCAGAGCTATGTATAGAGAGAGAGACTCTATCTTTTTAAAAATAATTAATTGTATTACTTTTAATAATTAATGCATAATAATTTTTAAAACACTAAAGTAGAAGGAGACCTAATTCAAGGGATAGGGAGGGCAGAGCAGATGCAAAAGGTGGTGAAAGAGGAAATGATTTGCTTGTGATCAAAGTACATTTTCTACATGTGTAAAAATGACATCATGAAACCATTATTTTGCACAAGTAATCTAAATTAACAATAAAAAAGTAAAACAACAGAAAATACTCCCACCCACACTGAGTGATTGCCATAGATGTCCAGTGCTGTGGAACCCTCGGCATCATTACTATGTCGCTTTAGAGAAAATATGAGCTCTCCGTCCTCTATACTCTGAACCAGTAGCACCTTCCTCATGTGTTTGCTCGGCAGACCAAACCAGCCTCATCCAAAACCCCTTCCAGGATAATAATGACAGTGTGCTGTGCTCTAGACTCCTGTCTACAGAGGCTCCTACAAGTCCTAAGTCAGGACTTATTTGCTATGTTCTCTGAGCTGAACTTAAAGAATTAAACCAGAAAGGATGATGACAATGTATGGACAGAAATGTTGCCAGCCTAGACTACCCACCGTCAGACCCCAGCACCTGACAAGAACAGTGCTGGTTACAATGGATGATCACAATGAATGTGTAGTGACCTCAGGACTGTTTCCATGGCTCCATTTAAAACTAAGGGCCTCCCTAGAAGGCTTCACCTCCAATATGCAGTTAGTTACTGGTGAAGTCCTACTGACCTGATGTTTAGAGCAGATGGCAGTCCTCAATGTCACCAGAAGAGTTGGGAGGGGACTTGTCATTGATGTTGTCACTGTCTGTAGGAGCTCTGGAGCAGTGACTCAGCCCTTAGAACCAGAAGGACATCTGGGAGAGTTACAAGGCAAGCTCTTCAGAGGGCTCCATGGCCACTAGGGCCATTGTCCCTGAGAGCCTCGTTAGACACAAGTAGAATGCAATTTGTCCTTTTTCCTTCATGGACTCTTTGCAGTCCAAGGTTGGTAATAATGACCTGTCACCTGAGTTATACAGTTTTTGTCTTAGGATGTAGTAACATTAAAAATGGCAGAATATTGAGAGTAGCTACAAGCAATACACTTCCATCACAGAAAAACTCAGAATGCAATATTTTCTTCTCTACCTAGTCCAAGATAATGTTGTTGTTGAAAAATATGACACTATATAAGAATGAAGAGACTGACCTTTGAGAGCTGGTAAGAGGACTCAGTTAAAGGCTCTCACCACCAAGTCTGAGGACTTCAGCTGGTGCTCAAGACCTACATGACAAACTGACTCCAGCAAGTTTTCTTAGACATCTACTGTGCATTATGGCCTATTTTTGCACACAAAGAGGGACAGAGAGAGAGAGAGAGAGAGAGAGAGAGAGAGAGAGAGAGAGAGAGAGAGGTGGTTTTTAATGAGAATGGCTCCTATAGGCTCGTATTTGAATACTTGGACCTTAGTTGGTGAACTGTTTTGAGAAAGATCAGGAGGTGTGGCCTTGTTGAAGGAAGTGTGTCATAGGGGAGGGGTAGAGGGAGGAGGGGTTGGGGGGCAGTAAGGGGTGGGAGAGGAGTGATGTGAGGGAGGGGTAATGGAGGTTAAGGAATAGGGTTAGGATTGGGGTTAGTGTTAGGTCTCTTTTAGGATTCTATTTATCTTTTTTACCTGTCCTGAACTCTGAGGCCTGTATGCACAATAAAGCTTTTAATCAGTCTCCAGAATACTGGGTAGTCCCTGACTTACCTGCGACACAAAGACTGGTCTACTAACTGACACTGTCATTTAAAGAAACCCATATGTTGGCAATATGTCCTCTAAAAGTTTCTTTGTGCCCATGGATGTAGTTTCATGCTTGGTGGGAAAAGCCTCAGTCCAGCCTGAAAAGATATCTATGAACACAAGTAAGTATATCCGAATTATTTTTGGTTTTACTTCCATGAAGTCAATTTCCCAGCAGGCTCTGGTTCTTCTTCCACAGAGCCTGTAGCCAGAATTCTTTTCACTGCCCACTGTATTAGTGATCTGACAGGCCTTGTAGTCTTTAACAATTTCAGTGACTTTGGAGGTAGTGTCTCTTATCCTGACATGTGCATGTCTGATCATGTCTTGCATCCTTTGCATACTCATGTGGGAGAAAGGATGAATCCTTCTCAGCATACGCGTACCCAGCCCCTAAGGGAGAATAAATCTTCCATCTGTTTTTTTTTTTTTTTTTTTTTTTATCTACTGAGGCATTAGGCTGGGGCAATGAATGATGGCCAACTTTTTGGGACCTTTTAATGTATATGGAAGAAGGAAATTTTTTTGTTGTTTTTGATAGTCTTTCCCTCAGCTATACAGAGACCCCTTTCTCTGTAGATGGTCCCATGGACATGGCTATGGCAAATGTGTATTGTATATATATATGTTCAGTTTCTTGCCCATTTCTAGCCTTTGGACATTTTTAAAGCTATTAATATGGCCTATTAATATGTGTTGATGTCCCCCATGGCAGGGATTTGGCCTATATGGTCTAAGTCTCTGATACCACCACAGCCCATGAGTACATATACGTCTTTTTTGAATGAAGTTGTTGCAATTGGTAAATCACGTTCCCTCAGCATCCAACAAGAGGGTATCTTGAAGATCTGGTCTGGTCCCATGGATATGGGCCAAAATGTCTGAGCAGTCACACAGTGGCCCATCAATGTCTGGGTCAGGCAGCAGAGTAGCTGGGCTAAGAGGAGTTGAGGCATTAAAGGTCATGCTACCAGGATTTAAGAGGAGAGACTGGTAATGAGTCATACAGGCATTGATAATGGTCAGGCTTTTGTCTGGTGGCAGTTGTCAGCATCCTTAGCCATGAGGGTCATGGCAGATGATGGACAAACAGGGGAGCCAGCCTCAGGCAAATGGGTCTAATTTCTTTGACAGGTAGGCTACTGGCCTGCCCCAGGGCCTAGAATCCCTTTCACTATCTCAGATCTCTTGTCTACAAATAGATGAAAAGGCTGGGTCACTTCTGGCAACTCCAAAGCTGGTGTAGAAATTCCTTTCTGGCCTCAGAGAACTACCTCTGACCTTCCCTTATTATGTATCACTCAGATCTAGGGAGGTCACCTGTGGTTAGTGGAGTAGGAACTTCTTACTGGAGGCACAATAGTCCAAATTCCCCAGGGCCTCCAAGAGGTCTCCAGTCCCCTCTAGGCATTTTAGTTTTGTTTCTGCTGCCACCAGGAGGTCATTTTAAACTATTGATCTCTATTAACTATGAGGAAGCTGATGGGTTTCCCCTCTATTCTTAGGATTTTTCAAGTGGGGGAGGTCTCTATCTTTGGGGCCTCCTTTATCTCCTTCTCTGGAAGCAATCTGTTTTAGGCATTGCTGGATTGCAAGTCTGCTGCTTCTTCTCTTTCACCTTTTTTTACTCTACCTTTCTCTGCCCTTGTCTGCTTCTCCTCTGCACTCTCAACCCTTTGGAGTTTTCTCTTACTATCTGGGGCTGCCTGGTTGATAAAAGCTAGAGCTACTTCTATTGCCACTTCTGGTGATTCTAGGTCCATGGGGTTATACTGTCAGAATGTCTCTACCCAAGCAGATGGGGCCAAGAAACCACAGGCTGTTCTCTCAAAAACTATAAGCCAAAATTAAACCCTCCCAAGATTTTCTGTTAGATAATCTCAGGGATATAATGAGCTCTTACATTCTCATCAGACACCCATTAGTGGATAAATTTGGTCAACCTTATCTCTAACCATCATCCCCTAAAATCAAAATTAAACACCCAACCCATAAAGCTAATTACAAAAATAAATCCAGAAGGAAATAGTCATGAATTAGCAAAGGTGTTATTTGAAAATAGTAGAAAACTTCTTCCTTTCCCATTTGTATCCGTTTGACTTCTTTTTGTTGTCTAATTGCTTTAACTAGAACTTCAAGTGCTATATTGAATAGGTAGGGAGAGAGTGGGCAGCCTTGTGTACTCCCTGATTTTAATAGGATTGCTTCAAGCTTCTCTCTATTTAGTCTGATGTTGGCTACTTATTTGCTGTACATTGCTTTTACTATGTTTAGGTTTGGGCCTTTAATTCCTGTTCTTTCCAAGACTTTTAACATGAAGGGATGTTGAATTTGGTCAAATGCTTTTTCAGCATCTAATGAAATGATCATGTGGTTTTTTTTCTTTGAGTTTGTGTAGTGCATTATGTTGATGGATTTCCATATATTGAACCATCTCTGTATCCCTGGGATGAAGCCTACTTGATCATGGTGAATGATCGTTTTGATGTGTTCTTGGATTCGGTTTGGGAAAATTTTTATTGAGGATTTTTGCATCAATCTTCATAAGGGAAATTGGTCTGAAGTTCTCTTTGTTAGGTCTTTGTATGGTTTAGGCATAAGCATAATTGTGGTTTAATAGAAAGAATTGGGTAGTGTTCCTTCTGTTTCTATTTTGTGGAAAAGTTTGAAGAGTATTGGTATTAGGTCTTCTTTGAAGGTCTAAAAGGAAGAAGTCAAAATATCACTATTTGCAGATGACATGGTAGTATACTTAAGTGACCCCAAAAACTCTACCAGAGAATTCCTAAACCTGATAAACAACTTTAGTGATGTGACTGGCTATAAAATCAACTCAAACAAACCAGTAGCCTTTCTATACTCAAAGAAAAACAGGCTGAGAAAGAAATTAGGGAAACAACACCCTTCACAATAGTCACAAATAATATAAAATACCTTGGTGAGAATCTAACCAAGCAAGTGAAAAATCTGTATGAAAAGAACTTCGAGTCTCTGAAGAAAGAAATCAAAGAAGATCTCAGAAGATGGAAAGATCTCCCATGCTCATGGATTGGCAGGATTAATGTAGTAAAAATGGCCATCTTGCTGATAGCAATCTACAGATTTAATGCAATCCCCATAAAATTCCAACTCAGTTCTTCATAGAGTTAGAAAGAGCAATTCCAAAATTCATTTGGCATAACAAAAACCCAGAATAGCAAAAACTATTCTCAACAATAAAAGAACTTCTGGGGAATCACCATCCCTGACCTCAAACTGTACTACAGAGCAATAGTGATAAAAACTGCATAATATTGGTACAGAGACAGACAGGAAGATCAGTGGAATAAAATTGAAGATCCAGAAATGAGCCCACACACCTATGGTCACTTGATCTTTGACAAAAGAGCTAAAGCCATCCAGTGAAAAAAAGACAAATGTTCATTTTCAACAAATGGTGTTGGTTCAACTGAAGGTCAGCATGGAGAAGAATGCAAATCAATCCATTCTTATCTCCTTGTACAAAGGTCAAGTCCAAGTGGATCAAGGACCTCCACATAAAACCAGATACAGTAAATCTAATAGAAGAGAAAGTAGGGAAAACCCCTGAACACATGGACACAGGGGAAAATTTCCTGAACAGAACACCAATGCCTTATGCTCTGAGATCAAGAATCGACAAATGGGACTTCATAAAATTGCAAAGCTTCTGTAAGGCAAAGGACACTGTCAATAAGACAAAACAGCAACCAACAGATTGGGAAAAGATCTTTTCCAATCCTATATTCAATAGAGGGCTAATATCCAATATATACAAAGAGCTCAAGAAGTTAGACTCCAGAGATCAATTAACCCTATTAAAAAGTGGGGTACAGAGCTAAACAGAGAATTCTCAACTGAAGAATGCCAAATGGCCATGAAACACCTAAATAAATGTTCAACATCCTTAGTCATCAAAGAAATGCAAGTCAAAACAACCCTGAGATTCCACCTCACACCAGTCAGAATGGCTAAGATCAAAAACTCAGATGAGAGGGTAGATGGAGTTCAAGACAGGCACTACAGAGTTGCCAGGCTTCCTGAGGAGAAGGGCTTGGGAGTTGGTGGGGGTCCTTACATGGGACAAGGCCTTTTGTCAGGTAGAGCCTCACGAGAGCCTCGTGTGAAGCAGAGGTATAGGAGGGACAAAAGACAGGACTTCAGGAGGAGAGGTTGGACCTTGTGAGGAGGAGTTTGGACAGGCTCTTCTGGAAGACGTATGGCCTCCTGAAGGGCCCCTTCTACATAGGGGTCGAGGTATTGAGGGCTGTAGTTTACTCCTCCAATGTTCTGAGGGCCTAGAGACCCTGATGACTACCCTGTGCTCTGGCAGGGGCTGAGTGTGGCTGAGGTACAGAAACTTCTGGGGCCACACATTGTGGACCTGAAGACGGAGGAGAGTAAAAGCCCCATCCGGGACTGGCTTTTCCGGCAGCAGTAGAAAGACCTGGACAGGCTGGGTTTGGGACTTCAAGGTGGCATCCCCAATGGCTACCTGGTCCTGGACGTCAATGTCCGAGGTGAGCTGGGCTGCCCATGGGCAGAGCTGGGGGCTGGAGTCGGAGTCTGAGTTGCCTCCTCTCTTTGTAGAGGCCTTCTCCAGTGGAGTCCCACTCCTTGGGCCAGGATTTGTATTTGCATGGATTCCAGTTCTGCTCCCAGCTTTAAGACTGAGCTGAGACCACCACCCCTAAAGCTCCTGACCCCAGCTCTATAGGGGCCATCTTGACCAGGAAGTTTGAGGACTCTTGAATTCAATAAACAGTAGCATGTGCCCCCTTGAGATGTCCTGTAGTGTTCCTAAGACAAGTCAAGAGAATGACTTTGGAGTTTCTTGTGATCACACAAATATAGCTAGCTCCTCCTGTTCATCCCTCCCACTAAAGAGGAATGAAATATGGCCCCCCAGGCAGGCGGTAGCTATTGGAGGACTTCCTGGTGTGGTAGCTGAATAGTAGCTGAGTAGTAGAAATCCTGCGACTTCAGCTGAGGGGTGTGAGAGGCCACCACAGTCTAGGCTCTGCCGAGGATTCTGTTCCCAATAAGGCTCTAGCAGAGACACACTGCACAATAGCCGTGTGCTTTTATTTAGATCCACCAGCAAGGGGAAGTGACATTCAAGTAACATCGAGTCCCACTTGTCTTGGAATAGGCCAGAAGATCTGGACTCTGTCTCCTCTTACCAACTTTTCCTTTTGGTTGGGTAGGTCTTATTGCTTTATGGGCTCAGATCCTGGGATCTGAGGTATGTACCAGAGACAGCCTGCTAGGATGGAGGACATAGCAGCAGGTCCCCTGGGGCCAGGGACATGTATTTCAGCCTAGGCAGGTGTCCTATTCCAATGAGCAGCTCCGTTTCTCCTGAATCTGATATTCAGGGGTCTGACTGCCCCGGGTCAGTGCCATTGGCAATGGCCAGGGTCCTAGTGTCCTGTGAGTAGTGTCCATTTGTCCCAAAGGTAACTGACACAGTAGCAGCCACAGAAGGCTGGAAGGCAGAACCACAGCAAGTGTCAAGTACCCCAGAGGACTTCCTGCAGGTAGAAGAAGAAAGGGACCCATCAGTCCTGATTGAAAGATGCCCTCAGAGCCCTTCTGTGCATCCTCCCCTTTGTGGTGGTGACAGCTAGGAGGGTCAGTGGAGGGGCCCATCCATGACTGCTCTTCTGGTCTCAGCCTGGTCTCTTTTTGGGTTTGGGTTGTGAGGGGGCATTTGTTTTGGTTTTGTTCAATCTGAGGATTGAACCTGGGCCCTTGCACTTGGTTAGGGAACTTCTTTCCACTGAGCTGCATTCACTGATATGTGTGTGTCGTGTGTGTGTAAGTGTATACACATACACACATATATAATACATATATTTATACATATATGTGTATATACACACATCTAATACACATATGTATTTATACATATATATGTATGTATTTTTTTAAAACTTTTGCTTATTTATGTATATGAGTGCTCTATTTGCCTGTATGCTTGCATACCAGAAGAGAGCATCAGACCCATTACATATGGTTGTGAGCCACCATGTGGGTGCTGGGAATTGAACTCAGGACCTCTGGAAGAGCAGTCAGTACTCTTAACCACTCAGCCTTCTCTCTAGCACTTATATATAAAATTTTGAGGCAGGCTATCTCCAAGTTTCTCAGGTTAGCCTTAAACTTGCTCTGCTGTGCAGGCAGGTCTTGAACTACTTGCAGTCCTCCTGCCTCATCCTCCTGAATAGCTGGGATTATAACTTTAGGCTACCAGAGTTGGTCTTGGTTCGATAGGTTTTCGACGAGGCAATTGTCGAACGAGGATCATTGGCAAATGAAAGGTAGGGACAGCCAGGGGTGTGCAAAGGATGGGAACAAGGGGGTAGACCATACCTGAGCTGTGGGAGACATCATCATTCCCTGGCAGATCCAGGGAGTGGATCAAATTGGATGGCGGGTAGGCAGTGTTGGGGGGGGGCTGTTGGTCACATAGGCCAGTGTGGGGCTGCCGTCCAGGCCCAGCTCAGACAGGTCTGACATATTGTGGCTGTGCATCCACAGGATGATGTTTGGGTGGTTGCAGGCCTTCTGCAGATCTCCCAGGTTCTGGCCCAGCAGATTTCTCACATTGGCCACACCCATGCTCTGCAAATGAAGCCAAAGGTTTGGGGAGGAGTTGTGAGGATCCGTGGGGCTACCTTCCATTGTAAAGGACCTGGCACAGTCAGTGCTGCTCCCAGGAACGATCAGGATGGGCATTGTGGGGCAGAGGTCAAATGCCACTCCTCTGGCTTTGGAACATATGCATCTAAGACCTGGGGTTCCCAGCTTGGCCAACCCCACTCTGTCTGCAGACCTCATAATTCCCCTGCCTCTTTGTCTTGAGTGCTGGATTACTGATATACACCACAATGCACTCAAGACAAAGAGACAGGATTGTGAGGTCCAGAGCAGCCTGGGTTACAGAGTAAAACCACATCTCAACAAAACAAAACAAAACAAAACAAAACAAAACAAAACAAAACAAAACAAAACAAAACAAAACAAAACAAAACAAAACAAAGGTAGCCCCTGGGCCCACCTTCAGCGTCAAGGGGTTGAGGTTGGTGAACGTTTCAATGTCCATGGAAATGTTGGCCCCGGCCAGGTATTGAAGTTCCTCCAAGGGGGCACCACCTAGAGGGAGCAGTGGTGAGAGCCAAGGAGGCAGAGGACTTGTTTGGGGACACACAGGACAAAGGTAGCGAGGGGTATATTAAGGAGAGGCAGAGGGGGAGAGGAGGCACAGTGCAGGGCTCACCAAGGTAGGGGCGTATTAAGTAGTAATATTCTCCCACATTAATGGTGTTCCTAAAGACCTCATGAGCCTTGGCGAAGAGCACCTCCTTCCGACTCTGAGGGCAGGGAGAGATGTCTGGAGCTCCGGCCAGCCTGGGAGTGGGATGAGACAGATGAGTAGGCTTGAAAGCCCCTAATGGGACCACTGAGTGTATCCTCCATCCTTTTAAGAGCTGACTTCTTCTTGCCCTCTGTAATACCCCCCAAATTTAAATCCACCTGGTACCTCAGAAAGTGGCTTTATTTGAAAATAATAAATTTTTTTCGCAGATGAAATCAGAGTAGAAGATGTAGTTCCTAGGTTAGCCCTAAATCCACTTCCTGGTGTCCATATGACAGGTGGGGGTTTAGACACAGACACACAGGAAAGAGCAAGGCAGACTTCCTGTGAGGTTCAGAGGGGCCTGGCCCTGCGGACATTCTGCCTTTGCATTTCTGGCTTCTAGAAGTCCTGGAGAATATATTTCCCATCGTAAGTCACTCAGACAGTTTGTGATGTTTCCCTTCTTCATTTTACGCTTTTTAAATTTTTAAAACTATGATTTGTGTTTGTGTGTACCGTAATACATGTGTGAGGTCAGTCCTTGCCTTCACAGTGTGGGACCCAGGGATCGAACTCAGGCTATGAGACTTGGTGGCAAGCACCTTTGTGCTGTGTGTGTGTGTGTGTGTGTGTGTGTACACGCATGCATGTGCGTGTGCATGCACATGTGTGTGCAGCCCAGAATTTACTTCAGGTGTCTTCTTCGGTAGCAATTATAAGTTGGGACGCTGGCCTGCTGTTCATCGTTTCAGCTAGACTGGCTGGCCAGCAAGCCCTGGGGATCCTCCTGCCCCCTTTCCCCTAGTGCTGACATTGCAGGTGTGGTGATTATTTCCAGCTTTTGTTGGATGTTGGAGATCTGAATTCAGGTCCCTGTGCATGTGCTGCAAACACTTTATAGGCTGAGCTGTCTCCCTCGCCGTTTGTGACATATTCTTATGGTGGTCCAATAAACCTCTGAGGGCGTGGCTCGGACCATTCCAACCCATCTCCTCAACCTCAGCTTTTCCCATGCCTCATGTTGGGAAGATGGTTGACTAGGAGGCTCACCGGAACTCTGAGGGCTGGATAATCTGGATCTGCTTGATGCTCATCCAGCAGAGACGGGAGCCCCCGATGGCTACCAGGAGAGCTCCGGTGACTTTGCCGTTATGGTCCAAGAACCTCTGTAGAACTGCCTGGAGGCAGGGCCAGGCTCGGTGGGGCTGGGCAAACCAGACCAGCCAGCTCCCGCCCAATCACCTTCACCTCTGTCTGGTTGTCCAGAGCTGCATCTGAGACCAGCAGGACCATCACTGTGTCTCTGGATGTGATGTTCCACTGGTCTATTTCAGCAAGGGAGTAGAGGTAGACCAGTGAGGTGATGAGGTGCAGCCGGTCCTTGGGGATGCCATGTGGGTAGATCTGAGGCAGGTGGACAGTTTAAGCTGTAGCTGAGCCCTCCAGCCTCCACCCACACAGACCATCCACACACCTGAGCTAGCTTGGCTTTGACAACATGCTGACACTCTGCAGGTTAGCCCTGAGCACATGTGTGCCTAGGCAGGATTCCAGCTAGGTGCAGTCATAGTGCACTAGGAAGAGGTCATCATGCAGGGTGGCTGCTGTGATGTTGCCACGGACACAGGATCTCCCTGCAAGGTGTGCCAATGAGCAGTCTGGCAGGCAAAGGCCTGGGATGACAGCTTGCCCCTTTGGGACTCATCTTTAACCCTGATCCCCACTCTGATCTTCACTTTGGCGGGGCTGAATCTTGCTATGTATTCCAAGCTGGCCTCAAACTTAAGATTCTCCTGTCTCAGCCCCTTAAATACCACCATGCCCAGCTTCTTCTACTTCTGATCATAATCAGACCTTGACTTGTTCCTCATTTTTGGTCTCTAGCCAAGAGCTTGGCACAGACTGGGTCATGACTAGGAATCCAGACTGGGGGAGGCATAGAGTCCCTGGTATACAGTGGGCACACTGACCTGTGCGCTGCTTGGGCCTTGAGGACACTGAAGTGGCCTTGGACTCCAGGAAGTTGACCACGACACACCCAGCATTGTGCCTGCTCAGCTGCCCTGCCCGGCAAGCAGCCACCACACTGCAGAAGAAGTCCAAACCCACAGCCTGGCAGAGACAAGTGTGTCCATTCCCAGCCATAGGAAGGGTCAACCGAGCCCCTACCTCTGCCCCATAGGCCCTATGTGCGGTGTGATAGGAGAACCCAGGGTCACCACTCAAGGCTCACAGTAGCTGTGCGGCACTCATGGTCCTGGATGGATTGGTGGTACTCACAGCCAGTCTCACTGCAGGTACTTTCCTACCTCCTACACCTTCTCCCACAGGTCGGGGCTGATATAAGTGGCCAGAGGTCCCAGGGCCTGTAGCCTCTCCAGGTTCCAGGAGCCAGGAGGCCTGGTGCATGGGAAAGGGTACTGTGATGGAGTCTAATATGCTATCCCATCTCCTAAGCAGGCTGGAAGAATATATTCATAGGCTCCTAATTCCCGGCCAGTGCCCACACAGTTTTGGGGGTTTGTCTGGCTATGACCCCTAGGTGGTGGGAAGCACCCTTAGCCCTGTACCTCACTGCCTCAACCTGCAATGTTGGTGGGGTTGAGGCTGGGGTTAGAGTTCAAAGAACAGTAAGACTTCAGGGAGGCAACACTGTAGCCCTGGGTGCAAACCTCAAGCCTTTCCCATCTTATCTGAAGGAAGGAAGTCCTCTAGACTCCCCGGATCCCCCAAGCCTGATCCCTGGAACCCCCACCCACCCAATTTGCATCTTCCCACTGGCCAGCAGGGTGTTGACAATCTGCAAGACAGTAAGCCTTGGGCAGCAAAGCAGGTTCTTCAGCACACTGGGGTGTGCAGTCACGATTTGTGGTGCCTCCATGTCACACACCAGGACCCTGAGAAGCCACAGATCTGATGCACTGAGCTGTAGGTGGGGTCCCCCCTGCAGAGACAGTAGGTCAACGCTGAACAGGTAACTGGGCCTCACTGCTGAATTTTGAACCCACCTCAGGTACCTACCAGACAGGCCAAGGCTGTGCGCTGCAGGGCGACTCTCTGGTTGGGCAAGTTGGCCAGCAGTTCTATGCCCCCTTGGGCAGCGTGGTGAATGAAGGCCCGGCAGTTAGTGTCCCCCACCTGGCTCAGACTGAGGACAAGTGGAGGGATTTCAGGGAGGTAGGACTGAGTCTCCCACCAGCCTTCCCAGTGTCTCCAGGGTGGCCCAAGACCGGAAGTGGTGGCCCAACCACAACTGGCAGGCACATGATGAGGAGACCGTCACTACAGTCCTGGGTTCAAACCTCCCTACTGATGGCAGGGACATTCATTTGTAGAAAAGGAGAAGGTTGGGTGGGTGGAACTCGAAGTCATCCTGAAGACCCAGCCGTGCAGTGAGGTTTGCCAAACAGCTGAGCTGAGCAGGGGTAGAGGTCAGGCAGCAGGTTGCTGTCTGTCCGGTGTGGACCGGCCCTGAAGGGACACTGCTTAGCCCCTACCCCCCTCGGAAGAAGGGGTTTAGGAAGGAACTGGAGATGTGCATGAGAAAAGACTTGTAGTAACACAGAGTTGAGGAGGCAGGTAGAAAAACGAGGCCCAGCACTCTAGATGCAGAGGCAGGGGGATCTCTGTGAGTTGGAAGTCAGCCTGGTCTACAGAGTAAGTTAAGGGTAACCAGGATTATGTAGAGACCTTGTCTCAAAAAAACCCCCCAAATTTCCAGAGATGTTCAAATTGGAGCTGCACTTGTTCAACTGTGTATACGTTCTAACACTCACCTGAGGTGAGCGGCCTCACAGATGGTTAAAGTGAGTTAGCTTTACCTAGAAAGTGCTCATCTCCCATCTGCCTGTCCCTCCCTCCCTCCTTCCCTCCCTCTTTCTTTCTCTCCCTCCCTCCCACCCTTCCTCCCTCCCTCCCTTTGCTCTTTTTTCCCTCTATAGGGGTTTCACTATGTAGCCTGTCTGACCTTGAACTCAAGGTTCTCCTGAGTCCTGAGAAGACAGGAATGCATCATGCCTATTGTGGTGACCTGTTGCCACGTTCCCTGAGCGGGTAATGGCAGATTCTGCCTTTCAGGGG
Organism: Arvicanthis niloticus; assembly: GCF_011762505.2. Lineage (NCBI taxonomy): Eukaryota > Metazoa > Chordata > Mammalia > Rodentia > Muridae > Arvicanthis > Arvicanthis niloticus. The sequence continues at coordinate 92,593,803 of NC_047663.1, read as the reverse complement.
ACAGGTTCATTCCCTCTAAGCTGTCACACCTGCGCATGGATAGACATTTCTTTACCATCTCTTTGTCAAGGGATGAGCAGCAGAGGCTTGCTTGTTCCCACCCTCAGTACTTTGTGTCTTTGCCCTCGCCAGTAGCCAGGCCAGGGGCGCTTCACTGTTCCACGGGAGCAGCTTCCGGTGTTGATTTCCTTCCAGCTTCATTCATTTTTGCCTCCAATTTCTTCTTTTATGTTTCTCTTTCTCATTTCCCCCTGGTTTCCTAACAGAAAGCTACACTGTCCCAGTATTTTCTTTTAATGCTTTTTTCCCGGGGTGGTGGTGGTGGTGGCGGCAGCGACGGCAGCAGCAGCAGCGGCGTTGCATTCACGCTGTGGCATGCATGTGGAGACCAGAGGACAACTTGTGGTAGATAATTCTCTTTTCATCATCTGGGTTCTGAGATCAAAATCAGCGTGTCAAGCTAGTGGCAGAACACTTTACCAGCCGAGCCATCTTCCTGGATCTGCTTCCTTCTCTTTTCCAACACACACATTGGAAGCTGTAGTCCCCCATCAATCCTGATGAACCCCATTGATAACTTTTCTTTCTTCTAGAGAAGGGCCCACTCTGTAGCTCAGGTTCAAACTCACAGTCCTCTTGTGTCAGCCTCTAGACTGTGGGGATCCCAGCATAGACCAGCATGGCAGGCTGTATTTTTTATTTTCATTTAGTTCAAATCCTTTTTACAACTGTCCTGATGCCAGATGTGGTAGGGCACACCTGGAATCCTAGCACTTGGAAGATTTTTTACTTCACGAGTTTAAGTTCAGGGCCAAGGGCTGGAGAGATGGGTAAGCGGTTAAAGTATTCTTTAACCACTCCTGCAGAGAACCTGAGTTTGGTTCATGGCCCTCATATGAGGGCTGACAACTGTCTGTAACTCCAATTCCAGGGGACCCAACAGCCTCTTCTGGCCCTCTCCAGTGCTGCATACATACATGGCACACAGATATATATGCAGAAAAACACTCACACATATTACTTTAAAAATCTTTAAAATAAAAAGTGTTAAGGTCATCCTTGGCTATACAGAGAATTCAAGACCATACTGGGATATGTGAGACCTCACCCCCAGAAATAAAATCCTGAGAGTTTTGTTCATGGGCTGGAGAGATGGTTCAGCAGTTACTAGTACTGGCTGCACTTCTATAGGACCTGGGCTCAATTTCCAGCAACCACGTGGTGGTTCACAGCCATCCATAACTTCAGTTCTGGGGTATCTTACACCCTCTTCTGATCTCTGAAGGTACTAGGCATGCATGTGATGTACACACGTGACAGCAAACAGCCATATACATAAAATAAATCTATTTTAAAGAGTTCATTGTTCAGTCAGGTGGTGGTGGTGCATACGTTTAATTCCAGTACTTGGGAGGCAGAAACAGGTAAATCTCTGTGAGTTCAAGGCCAGCCTGTTTACAGAGTAAGTGCCAGGACAGCCAGGGCTACATAGGGAAACCCTGTCTCAAAAAAACCCAAAAGAGCATGTTGTTCAATTTCCAAGTATCTGAGAGTTCTCCATCTTCTTTCTGCAACTGATTTCTTGTTCAAGTTCATTGTACTTGAGCAGAGACTGGATGCGCTCTTTGTAAGGATTGGGAAGGTGGATCTGAGAGCCAGTGATGTGTTTGTCATGATAAGAAGCATGTGTTCTTTTTGTTGTGTGGTAAAGTTGTCCGCACATACCAGCTCTGGCAATTAAACTTCTGAACGAGCTCCTCTGTATTCTTGATTCCTCTGATACCTGATCTGTCCTGCCAGGCAGTGGACAGGGCTGGCTATCACAATGGATTTACCTGTTTCTCCTTCCAGTCTGTTTGTACAATGTGTATCTGGTCGATTTGAGGTTAGGTGTACACTTGTTCAAGGGTGTTATTTTTTTTTTAAAGGATCTTTCTTCATAGTTGAGACAGTCCCCTGCTCAGTCCCTAATGACTGAGGTTAAAGGTTCAGGCCACACAGTCCAGCTTTTTCCTTCTGTTATGTTCAGCAGATGATGGTTGGTCCAAGATGATGGAGGGCCAAGTGGGCTCAGCCTGCCTTCGTCCAGGATCCTGCAGTCCCAGGTGGGAGAGAGGCCAAAGGCTGAAAGAGTCCTGGGGCTGGACAACCCCAAGGAGGGATCACATTCTAGGTGATCCCAGGGCGGGGCCTGAGGCAGCAGACAAAACCTGGATCATTTCAAGTTGAGGCCGAAGCACCCTGTAGACAGACTCACTGGAATAAGTTGGAACCACCCAATGTGGGTGCTCCTCACATCAATCATCTCTCAGAAGAAGAGTCCCCTCAGAAGTGACAGACTACTTGTGACAGTGGAGCCACCAAAGAGTCACATGCTAGGTGGTTTTGAGGTTGGCAGGATGACCTGGAGATAATCCTCTGCTTCAGGGAAGCTGTGTGCCAATCCCCAAGCCCTTACAAAGCTGGCCCTCCACCTATGTGTCTCCGTATCCTGGTTGTTAGCCTACACCACCTGTGCTCTTTTTTGGCCCTTGATGCACTTACCTGCCAGGCTTTGAGTGTGACCCTCTGTGAAGCCAAGGTTCTGATTAAACTGGAGAGCTGTTCCCGGGGCAGCTGGCTGGCTGGCAAGCACCAGAAGTTTTGCAGGAGGGAGGTGTTGTCCCTGTGCAGAAGGAGGAGACCATGTGGGTCTAAGGGGAAAGACCCATGAAGAAAGACAAAGGAGGCTTTGGCTACTGCAAGGGGGACTAAGATTACTCAACTGTCTTTACCACTGGGGAGTAAGAGGCAGGGAGTACCTGTTAACAGATAAAATTTCCTTTCCTTTCCCCCCTCCTTCCTCCCTCACTCTCTCTGTCCTCCCTTTCTCCTTTCCTTCCTTCCCTCCTTCCACCATCCATCATAGAGAACTTTGTTAGGGCCAGGTTCTCAGCTGGATGGGGCTTTAACATGGGTCCTGCCATCACTCTGGGACTCAGGCTTAGACCAGTCCTGATGGCTGCTGAAGGGTATAGGGTCACATGCTGGGTGACCATTGGTGAGGTCATCGTCTGGACTTTTCTTGGGGTGTTATATAGCATCCACCTACTTGTTGATGAGTGTCTCTGATACCAACCCAGACTTGGCTAGACCCACTTGGGACCCTTGTGTTGCCTGACCAATCACCGCATTTGCCAACTGGCCCATGGACGAACATGATTCCCAAGAAATGGGGGTAAGTCAAGCTCAGGCCGGAGAACCCTGGACAGAAGAAAATGATTTAGGGAATAGGGATGGCATTGAAGGCCCTGGTCCTGGTACAAGCAGTGAGGAGTGATGGCCAAGAGCTCCACGGGGGAAACCTGGGGGATACCAGCTGAGGTCGTAAGTCCCTGATGGCTGAGCTTCTTGTGATCATGCCCACACTATTGACATGGCCAGGGGCTTGCCGCCATACAATTGACACTGGACCCTGGAAGCAGGCCGGTGAGCAGCACTGAAGTCAGACTAGGCCCTCTAGGTCAGTGATGGCAGTGGTCCTGTCTGAGCCTTATGTGTGGACCCTGGACATAGTCCCTCCCCTGGGACCACCAACAGAGGACTCAGGACCACTCCTCCTCTCCATGCCAAGTCTCAGAAAACCATTTGCCCAGTTTGGGTTTTGCTCACCTGACCCATACATTGGCTTCACTAGCGTTTAGTCCTCCCTTGGGCAAGGTCTTAGTCTGAGGACCCGAGCAGTGGGCAGTGAGAGACAGGAGGAGGGCGAGACCAGGACTCGCCAGGGCACCTGCAACAGAGCAGTGGTGAGGGCATGTGAATGAGTTCCCTGTGACCACCTCAGCCACAGCCCTCCTAGAATGGAGGACCTGGAGGGGGCTGGCAGAGCCATCTCAGTTTCTGTGTACATAGCCTGGGTCTGCATGTGGTATGTCTGCTGGTACCCACGGTGTCTGCAAGTATGCGTATGTTTTCTGTACATACGTACATGTGTGTAAGTAAGCACAAGCCCCGCCTCCTAATTGCAGAAACTATCAGTACCATAGCTACAATCATCTCTCTGTCTCACATCCCTGGGGAAGACCAAGACCTCTATGTAGATTCAAGCAATCATCCAGAGCTGGTGGTACAGGCATGTGACCTGAGCTACTTGGAAACTGAGGCAGGAACATCAAACGTTCAAGGCAGGGGCTGGAGAGGATGACTCAATAATTAAGACAGCTTGCAGAAGACCCAGGTTTGGTTTCCAGACCTACATGGTAGCTCACAACCACCTTCAACTCCAAGTCTAACCCATCAGATCCCCATCTTTTGGTCTCTGTAGGCTCCAGCACACACATAGTATACATAAACACACACATGTATGTATGTATGTATGTATGTATGTATGTATAATTATGATTAATTCTGGGAGGTGTTGCTACATGCTTTAATCGCAGCACTCAGGAGGCAAAGGCAGACATATATCTGAGTTTAAGGCCAGCTTGGTCTACAAAGTGAGTTCCAGGACAGCTAGGGCTAGCTGAAACAGAGAAACCCTGTTTCAGAAAAGCTGATCGATTGATCGATCGATAGATAGATAGATAGATGATTGATAGATAGATGATTAATAGATGATAGATAGATGATTGATAGATAGATTATTGATAGATAGATGATTGATAGATAGACTGATAAATAGATGATAGATGATTGATGATTGATAGATCGATAGATCGATAGATGATAGATAGATAGATAGATAGATAGATAGATAGATAGATAGATGATAGATAGATGATAGATAGATGGTAGATAGATAGATTCAAGGCATCAGTGGCTTGATGATGAGAATGAATTGCTACCATAGTAGATCCCACCTGAGGCTTGTATCCTTGGCAACCCCAGCCTGTCAGACTTCTTAACACATCTTGAAGTTGCTGTGGTTAAACATACTTCCCACTGTAGAAGCTAAAACCCATTTTAGAGGCCAGGCTGGGCTCCAGGAGCCACTCAGCTCTGGGTAACCTCCCTCTGCTCAGTTAATCTCAGCATCTTTGAAGCAAACTGGATCTGCAGGGCTGAAGAGGATCACCTGACCCATCTCACCACATACATTCCCTGAAGGCCAGCCCTCAGAGGACCAAGTGTAAACAACACCCCTTGCCCTCCGCAGGAGAATCTGGTCACTTTAGGTCACTTTTTTGGTTTGTTTGGTTTGGTTTTTAGAGACGGGTTCTCAGTCCTAGCTGTTCTATTGGTTCTATAGACCAGGCTGGCCTTGAACTCTGTGATCTGCCTGCCTCTGCCTCCCAAGTGCTGGGATTTAAGGCATGTGCCACCACCCAGTTACACGATTTTCATGAGATGTTTTCTTCTTTTTTGTAAGGATTACCACCTCCTCTGGGAGAGAGAGGTGATGGGGAGTGGAACCGTTTAGGAAATAGTGGCAATGACTATATGCCTTGACAGACTGTTGAACTCAGAAGAATTAAAGGGAGACACTCAGGAGACAGGCAGGCAGATCTCTATGAGTTTAAGGCTAGCCTGGTCTACAGAGCTAGTTCCAGAACATCTAGAGCTATATAGTAAGACTCTGTCTTGAAAAAAAGAAAAAAAAGGTCAAAATGGAGCCCATGGGATGGCTTGGTGGGAAAAGGCACTTGCTGCATTGCCTGACAGCCTGAGCTCCACCCCTGGGACCCACAGAGAAGAAGGAGAGAACCGACTCTCAGAGTTACCCTCTGACCTCCACTTGATCATGCATGTACTTTCTCTCCCTAAAGTATGTCTGCAGGTGTTCATAGAGGATGCTTCTTTTCTCTAGCCACTTCTGGTTCCTGGGAGATTAGCCATAGAACCCAGAAGTGAATGAATTGTAAGATCAAAGGACTTGGCCCATCAGGAATGAAGAGACCCTGGCTGGGCTTGCCAGAGCTGTGTCAGGAGCAGCCCAGTCCTTGTGGATGCTGAGGATGCACCCACTTGGCTGGAAGGCAGCCTCAGAAGCCTGTCTAACCCCAGAGGATCCCAGAGTCCTCCATGGTGTTCCCAGGAAGAAGCCACCTTTCCTTTGGAAGGAGAGCTGAAGACAGAGCCCTCAGATACTGATTTTAGAAACTCTGCAGAGTGCAGAGCCCTCCGCAGGGAGAGGAGGAAGATGATAGAGAGAGATATCCTTCAGAAAGTGACCCAGGCTGCTCAGAGCCCAGCCCGTGGTGACCAAGGCCAGGCTGCAGAGTTAGGACCAGAAGCAACCTCAGAGCAGTCTCGGGAAGGATGACCAGTTCTCTCACTCAAGGTAGGTGTCCCCACGGCCCAGCCTGCCCTCAAGTCAATCCTCACTGCAAGGGCACATTCTTGCCACATTGTTGAGGCTGGAGGTAGCCCCTCAGGATCTAAGGTCCAGATCCCAAGTCCACCTGCTGCTCTTGTGACAGTGTGTGATAGACTGGCATGGAGCTTACCTCAGGGAGAATTAGTAACAATAGCAATAGCCTTCTTTAGAGAACATAGAGATGACCCAGGTATGAATGCTGACTGTCAGTCATGCTGACAAGCAGTGCTGCAAAAGGGAGGTCCTCAGCGGGCAGATATCACATGCCAGGAACAGCTGTCCAGTCACACTGAGTACATTAGCGTGCACTGGCAGGGGGATGGGCTGGGAGTGGGAGAGGCACTCCTCTGAGGGGTGTGAGGACCACTTGGAAAGCAGATTCATAAACCACAGCAGTGGCTCTGTGTCCCTCCATGGTGTAGCTGTTTCCCATTATAGTGGTGGGCAGCCTGTGGCGAGCACAGGTGCGAATTTTGAGGTAACCCTGCCCACTGGACAAGAAAGAAACCCCTCATACTAGACCAGTTTTCAAACAGAAGAGTACCCTGGTGCACTATGCAGGTAGACATATTGGAAGATGGTCCAGTGTGGCATGGGAAACCATGCACCTCACCCCTGCGTCACTTTCACATTGTACAAAGTGCCAGCATGCAGACATGCATGACTTCTTCATTGCTGTTTACATAAGCTGACAATTTTCTTCTGTTCACCCTCACGACTTTAATTCTTCCTCACCTATAGGGCTGAAGGAGTTTGAAAGGTCACATGTAAGCTTTCATCGTGGGTCCCCTGCCTCCACCCTTCATCATACCAATGCCTGCACAGCTGTCTGGTCCAGGCTCTCCAGTTTAAGCACCTGCTTGAGCCACCAGCTTCTTAAAGTTGCTGAACTTTTCAAACATCTTAAATTGCTATGAACCTAGACAGCTTACAAATTACATGGTGATTTGGATGTAGGGAGGCAGAGGCAGGTGGATCTCTGAGTTCGAGGCCAGCCTGGTCTACAGAGTGAGTTCCAGGACAGCCAAGGCTACACAGAGAAACCCTGTCTCAAAAAACCAAACTTACATGGTGGAAAAGGCTAGGATGTGCCTCAGTGGGACAGTGCTTACCTTGTGTGCACAGAATGGGTGTACACCTGTAATCCCAGAGCTTGGAGACAAAGGTTGGAGGATCAGACATTAAAGGTCATCCTTGGCTACATAGTTCAAAATCAGCCTGGGCTATAATGAGATCATGTCTGAAAAAATAAATGGGGCCTCCTCCAGGTTAGCCATCTTTGTGCCCCAAAGCATTGACACCCAACCCCTATAGAAGCCGATTAAATAGGGAGGTGTCAAGAAATGTAGGTCTCACATTAAAGGATTGGCTCAGTGTGTAATCAGTCACAACAGACAGGACATTCATTTGCTAGACAAACCCAAACTCCAAACACCACACTATGGTTATGGTGGATGGAGTCTGGGCTGGGTGCTTCCAGGTTGTTGGCCCCTTATCCAGGGAACTGAAAACAAAGGCTCACACAGATGTGCAAAGTTATCTTTTGAAGCAGGATAACTTTATTGGAGCCTGATAACAACAGATAAAAAGCTATACACTGTCAAGTTCGACAGGGCTTCATTTGATGTGGTCTAAAGGAAGGGGGCCTGGCTACTAAGGGTGTAAACTGTATGGTTCTCTATTTTGATTGTTTTTTTTCCTACTGCACATGCTCCTTTCTCACAGTGCATCAGATTTTAATCACCTGAATGCCTAGTTATGCACAAGCACAAGATTACAGTAAATAGGAGGTCCTCCTTGAAAGATCATTAGAGACATAGTCTTTTCCTTACTGACTTTACACTCAAACTCAGTTCAGGCAAGATAGTCCCTTCTCTTCTTCATACCTAGATACACTGGGAACATGCTTGAATAGAATTTGATTCTAAATTTGATTGTTAGGGAGTTGAGGGGAAAGATTTACACCATAATCCAGAGAGAAGGGAATTCCTGTAGCTTGATGCAGGTCAGGGGTTTCAAAGGACTTAGGTTGCCAGGTACAGTGTTTGAAAAGGGGTTTGTCTGCATAGTACATGCAGGTGAAGGAACTACACTGGCAAGTGCATTATTACAATGGGGGTGTTTCCTAAGCTAAACTTTTTCCTGTTTGCTCCCTTCATTACAATGGATGGTCATGATACCCTCCATTGGCTGTAGCTGCTGTGAAAGCAGGGGCTCCTGCAGGACTTCCTGCAGCCCTGTAATCAGTGTTATCATTTCAGAAACTTGAAGGCTGGGACTTGGATTCTATCCTTCAGAGTCTACCAGGGCGACAAGACAGCCAGGGCGACAGTGCATCCAGAAGTGCTTGTTGGTTAGCTGACCGCTGCCAAGACCAAGGTCTGACTCTCAACCCTGAAGCCCAAGCCAGTCCCCACCTCCTTCCAAGCCTCAGTGGCAGGGCTATGGGATGGGCAGGGTCTGTCTGGCCCTTACTGCTCTCAGCACACATTTCAACGGGCTTTACAAAGACTTCATTCATTCATCATACATGTGGCTGCCTGATCTGCCAGGCATGTTCAGGCCTTCAAAACTGACCTGCCTGTGGCTCACCCTTTTTTTTCCTCCAGCTTCCTTCCTTTTCCCCTTTGTCCCCTCCAGGCAGTGTTCGCACTCCTGCACCCCTCACTATTAGAAAATGAAGGCAGAGGATGTCATACTCTTTGTCCTCATGGCCTCGCTGTGTGCAGCTCTGGAAAAGGCAGAAGCATCTCATGTCCCCCCACCCATACAGGCCCCCAACAGGAGGTGGAAGTGCATCCGAGCTGAGGAGCAAGGTCAAAAGACCAGAGACTCACTAGACCTACAGCCTCTGGGCTGTTTGGAACAAGACATTTTTTTAAAGTTTATTATAATTTTTCTTGTATGCATATATGTATATGAACCATATAGATGCAAGTCTGTGCGTGCACCAGAAGAGGACAGTTGATCTTCTGGAACTGGAGTTCCACACTGTCATGAGCTACCTTGTGAATGCTTAGCACTGACTCCGGGTTCTCAGCGAGAACAGTGAGTGCTCTTAGAGCTGAGCTATCTCTTCAGCCTTAGCTCTGTTTTATGTTTGAGACAAGGTTTCACTGTTTAGCCCAGGCAGACCTGGAACTTGATGCACTGAACTCAGATCTGCCTGCCTCTGCCTTCTGAGTATATGAAAGGTATACACACCACCTTTTGTTTTTGAGACAGGATCTCACCGTGTAGCCCAGGCTGTCCTGGAGCTCTTCACAATCCTCCTGTTGCAGACTTCAGAGGTCTGCCACTAATGAGTATGTGGCAGCAAGTGGTGTGGAAGCAGAGCTTCAGGGTGTGGCAAAAAAGTCCTCTGCAAGAACACCCTCTGTGGAGGATGCCATGGTAGGAACCAGTCTTTTTAAATGTACATGGCTCTTTGATCAAGCTGTTCCTTTTTGTTTAGTTTTATTTTGTTGAGACATGTAGCCCAGGCTGATTCAAATTTATTCTGTACCTGAAACTGGCTTTGAACTCCTGATCTTCTTGCTTCTACCTCCCAAGTGCCACTTCCACCAGCCATTTAGAAAATCTCTTGTAAACACGTACCCAAGAGTGCTCATGGCTACGTACTTTAAACCTCTGAAAACTTGAAAATAGCCCATATTCAAAGGGCTCTAGCTAAATCAAGCTCGTCACAGAGTGTCCTCAGCTCAGTAACAAATTGTATTCACAGAAAGATGTCGTATGAGCAGGGTAGTCGTGGTGCACTCAGGTGGTGCACAGAGCCAGGCTTAACTCTGTGAGCTCAAGAGCAGCCTGGGCTATAGATCTGAGTTCCAGGACAGCCAAGGCTTCACATAGAAACCCTGTTTCAAAAAAAAAGTAAGAAAGATGTATAAGAGGCTGGGGATATAGACCAGGGACAGAGTGCTTGGTAACATGCACAGGCCCTAGGTTCATTCCTAAGTGGACACACACACACACACACACACACACACACACAATTGGCCTATAATTGATTATAATTGATAAGCCTGTTTGACTGTACATTTTGAAAACTGCAAGCATCTGTTCACTATGATCACCTCTGACCCTATGTCACAAGACTCAAATGGAGCAGCCCCTATTGAAGACATGACTTTGCCAAGTAGAGCTGGAAGCCTCAGGATGAGCTGGGGTGGGACACATTGGAGCCTGAAGCTCAGCCTCTGAGGGGTAGGCAGACTTGAGCTTAGCAGTCTTTCTCCTGGAAATCTCCAGGGCACAGCACTGGACCCTCCCAGGACATACTCCTGGATCAGCTGGCTCACCTGTGTGCCACTCAGTCCAGAGTCCGCAACCCTATCTGGAAGGCATCTGCTGACAAGCTCCAAGACACAGAAGAGCAGGTAGCTGGAATCAGGTGAGACTTCAGAGCAGCCACAGCTGTTTCCTTAGAACTAACCAGCCTCTGGGCAGTGCTCATTGGGCCTTTTGGTGGCACTGGGCATGGACTTTTTTTGACTAAAGAACCTAATTAGGCAGATGCTCCATTTTCTGTTTTTCTTCATGGGAAAACTGAGGTCCTGATTGCCATGTCTGTCCCAATCCATCAATGGCAGAGCTGTGTCTTGTTCCCTAATGCTAAAGATACTGTCTTCTCTAGCCACATGACCAGTGGGAACAGGATGACATGGAGGATGAAAGGGCTGTGGGCAGCCACCTGTCCTAGACATGGAGGGACAGAGTGAAGCCGGGGTGACAGAGGTGGAGAAGGGTCCCCTGAGGCCTGCCCTTCCCGTGCTACTGCTCCCTCTGCTGCCAGGAGTCTGGATGCCTTTTCCCTGAAGTAGTTGTAGGGTCTGCCTGGCTAGCAGAAGGAGCAGACATGGCTAGGTCTGTGCTTTCCAGTATGAAGTCCACCAGCTCCAGATGACTACTAAGCACCGGAAATGCCACTAATGGGATGAGGACTATTTAATTTTATGGGTCAACTGGAAATGATCAGCTTACATATCTGTACAGCCGCCTGTGCTCAGTGGCCTCCGACTGCACAGAAGAGATGGAGGTTTATTTATGCTACGAGGAGTGAGCCTGGGCCTCCCCCGTGCTCGGCTCTACCACTGTGCCGCATCACAAATCTTCTTTTGTTATTGTTATATAACTCTTTTGTTATTGTTGGGTTTGTTTGTTTGTTTTTGTTTTTCAATTCTGACTGTCCTAGAACTTGCTCTGCAGACCAGGCTAGCCTTGAACTAACAGATCCCCGTGCCTCTGCCTCCTAATTGCTGGGACAAACCAGAAACCCCAGCCTTCTTTTTACTTTGTTTTTGTTTAGATTTATTTATTTATTTTAAGTATATGAATACACTGTAGATTGTCTTCATACACACCAGAAGAGGGTATTGGTTCCCATTACAGATGGTTGTGAGCCACCACATGGTTGCTGGGAATTGAACTCAGGACCTCTGGAAGAGCAGTCGGTGCTCTTAACTGCTGAGCTATTTGTCTAGCCTCTTTTTACTTTTTATAATCTTTCTAGGAGGCCAGAGAGATGGCCCAGTAGAGGCACTGAATGTTCTTCTGAAGGATACAGGTTTGATTCCCAGCTCCCACATAGTGACTTACAACTGTCTGCAACTGCAGTTCCATGAATCTGCTGCCTCTCTGGCCTCCATGAGTACCAGGCATATAAATAGTGTATAGACATATATGCAAGCAAATACACACACCTTTAAAATACATGTATAAACTGGGCAGCAGTGGTGCACACCTTTAATCCCAGCACTTGGGAGGCAGACACAGGTGGATCCCTATGAGTTAGAGGCCAGCCTGGTCTACAGAACAAGTTCCAGAGTAGCCAAGGCTACACAGAGAAACTATGTCTTGAAAAACAAACAAACAAAAATAGATGTATAAAGTCTTGCTAAGTTGCCCAGGCCTTAAACTTTCCATCCTCCTGCCTCAGTTTCCCAGGCACTTGGGATGACAGGCCTGCCTGCCCGCCTAGCTGATGTGCAGCACGTTAGCCTTGTCCGTTTCTATAGGGTAGCACTTCCATTTCTATAGGGTAGCACTTCCATTTCTATAGGGTAGCACTTCCATTTCTATAGGGTAGCACCTCCAGTTCTATAGGGTAGCACTTCCATTTCTATAGGGTAGCACTTCCAGTTCTATAGGGTAGTACTTCCATTTCTATAGGGCAGCACCTCCAGTTCTATAGGGTAGCACTTCAAGTTCTATAGGGTAGCACTTTCAGTTCTATAGGGTAGTACTTCCATTTCTATAGGGCAGCACCTCCAGTTCTATAGGGTAGTACTTCCATTTCTATAGGGCAGCACCTCCCGTTCTATAGGGTAGTACTTCCAGTTCTATAGGGTAGCACTTCCAGTTCTATAGGGTAGCACTTTCAGTTCTATAGGGCAGTACTTCCATTTCTATAGGGCAGCACCTCCAGTTCTATAGGGTAGCACTTCCAGTTCTATAGGGTAGTATTGGCCTGTCCTGATGGTGGCTGTGAGAACTCATAGGTTCCAAGTGCCCACCAGCACACAACAGGGACACTGTCAGTAGCTGCTATGACCACTGTGATTCCTACAGCCCATCAGGTGGCAGGGAATCACATAGGATGGCCACCCCCACCCTTCCATTGCAGAAGTGCTTCAGCAGAGCCTGGCTTTCAACCTGAGCAAATTCAGAAGCTAACAGACAGTAGGAGGCTGAAGACAGAGCCTCCCACCATCTTCATAGACCTTCGGCAGACAGAACAGTCAGAACCACAAGATCACCAGTCCCAGGAGAGGTACAAAGCAGTGCTAGGAACTGTGCCTTGGGTGGGAAGGAGGGACAGAAGCCAAAGCTAATCTGGCTTGAGCACACTGTACCTTCCCATCAGCACATGACAGGAAGCCCAGTGGCTCCTTGGCTTTGACTGACTACCACCATCTTGAACTCCCAGGATGGTCCTGGGTGAGAATGTGAGAGGCAGGCCTGGCAAGGAAACTGGAGAACATCCTAAGAATCCATTTTTTTAAATTCCCAGCTCTGAACATAGCTCCTCTGACAGTGAGGAGGAAGAAGTGGAGTCAGCAGGCTCAGTACAGGTGGCATCCTCCTGGGAACAAAGGTAACTTTACAGTCTCCTCCTCTGCCTAGGGATGCTCCCTCGCTGTACCCCGACGCCCTACACATGTAAGCCAGCATCTGGTGTAGCGGGAGTGGGTATCATTGTGTTTTATAATGTGTCATAGAGGAAGCCTTTGTGGTCAGGCTCCCCACCCATGGCAGCTTACTCCAGCCTCTGAAAACAGCTCCCCAGTTTGATTGCCCTGCTGCTAGTCCCAGAAGAAGAGAAAGTGTAGGGCCAGAGGTTAGCCGAATGTGAAAAGTTCTGGTTAAAGAGCAGCATCCAATCAGGGACATGCCTGGGGGCCCAGACCATGGTGAATGAGAAATATGGGTCTCTGCTGCCCACAGCACTGGGAATGTTAGAGCCCAGGCCGCAGATGAGGCACAGAGCTTAGATGTAGAATGTGGACATCCTAGGAAAACAGGGCCAGCCTGGTCTACAGAGAGAATCTTGTCTTAAAAAACAAAAACAAAAGGCAGTGAGGGAGGAGCTCAGGCAGGAGCTGCTGCGGAGGCTACAGAGGCACTGCTGACTCACGCTTCCCATGGCTTGCACAGCCTGCTTTCTTACAGCCCCAGGACACCAGCCCAGGGACAGTAGCCCATCTGCAGTGGGCTGGGCCTTCCCCGTCGGTAACTAAGAAAAATGCCTCACAGTTGGCTTTTATGGCGACTTTTTCTTAGTCAAGGTTCCCCTCCTTTCAGATGACTCTAGCTTGTGGCAAGTTGACATAAAGCTGACCAGGCCAGTGCCTGTTAGAAAGAGAAAAGGCCATAAGGAGTGTCATCCCACATGTTTCCCAACCAAACTGCAGCACGGTCAGTTTGAATGGGCACTGAAAGACTAAAGACATTCCTGTTTCAGTGTTGGGAGTTCTGGCCATCAGATGACAGGGCTTAGGTTGCTTATTCTGTGTCCCAGGTACTGTACCGGGAAGAGTCAGCTTCTTCAGCAGCTGAGGGCATTTCGGAAGCCGGCTGTTCCGTCTGCCAGTGACAGTCCTGGAGGCCAGAAGGCTCAGGCCTCAGAAGATACAGCTGGATTACAAACTCAGAGAAAGAAGCAAATAAAACTCTGGGCTGAGAAGCAGAATGCCCTAGATCTAGGGGACGCTCTTGGGACACAGCTGCTCCCTGGTATGGGCCAGCTATAGGCAACTCAGGTAAAAGACCTGAGAAGTAGGTTGAGTGGCAGACTTTCTACCTACATAGCCCTGGTGGTCTCTACAGTCTGCCTGTTTCTAACAGCATGGGCCTCAGGGGCTAGCTCTCAGTCTAGATACCATGCAGCTAGTTTAAGCATAGTTAAACTTTAGTTGTTGTTGTGATGTTGGGAACTGAATCCAGGGCCTCTCTCATTCCCATATTTAAACATATTTATAGTCTCCTATAGAAAATTTCCCCCAAGTTCCTGGATCCCTTGGCATTTCATGTACCCACCCATACAGATCTGATGGAAAAGGGAGCAGAAACTAAAATTTGCTTTCTTTCTTTAACCAAGATACAAAAGCACACATAGGTTTCAAGTCACTCCAAATTAAAGGTGGCACCGATTTTTGCTAGTCTGAGTGGAATAGCATACTTCCTGGGAGTTCTAACACTGTGTGAAATGCAATGGTTCCCAGTCTCCCTTCCTGGGTACCCAATAACAGCTGTGTGACTAATCAAGACCTGGTCCTCACAGGACACCCGAGCTTTCCCCACCTGGTTACTTTGCAAGCCTTGTCCCCCACCAACACCCTGCAGATTCCATCTGTAGGACATTTTTGTGCATGCTTTCTCAGCTCCTTAGATCTCTGGCCACCTCATCTCTCAAGAGTCTGCCCCTGACTGCTCCATGAAAGAGTGGAGAAACCACAACTGAGGCAGGACTTGGGTGACATGGCAGGGTTCAAGTGGCTTGGCAGGATGCTTGGCATCTAACAGATGTTTTAGCATTCAGGTGGAGGGGTGGTGCTACTGCCAGCTGCCCAGCCAGCTGCTGAAGATAGGCAAGGATCTCACTGCCAAGCTTTGAGCCACACAAAGGTCAGGTCCTTGGCAGGATCACAACCATCACTGGTGGCTAGCATCAAGCCCACATAATCCTGATCCACAAACCCTGTTTGATATGGCCTCAGGGGAGCCATATCAAAACATATCATTCCCAATCCCAAGATATATCTTTTAGAAGCCACTTGCAAGTCAGGCCTCCACCAAGGCCACAGGCCTTATAAGTGGGAGCCAGGTTGCCGTGGCCAGGTACCGAGGTCCCTTGCTTGAATTCCAGGGCAGCATGACTCCACCCTCTGCTCAGCAGCCTTCACTTCAACCAGGTAACTGCCAATAGCAGAAGTGCCCACTGTTCCCAAACCCACATTCTCCCAGCCCCACCCCACTTAACGTTAGACAGCTGGTTGAGACTCACAGTGACAGAAAATAAACTCTGCTGCGGTTTCAGCTGTGCCCGAGAATCACTGGCTTTCAGGAAGCTGCAGGCTGGTAATGGGCAAAGCCAGATCTGCCACCTGGGCAGTATCCATCATGCCTCAGAAGATCATACAGGGGATCAAAGGGGCTGAGAAAACAAGGACAAAAGACTAAAGGTGGAGTCTTGAGGGTTATAAAACTGAGGGTCGCCTCATAGGACCAGGTGCAGTGCCACCATGGTGCATACCTAGCACCCCAAACTCAAGTTTCCTCACTAATGATGACAAGGCCATGAGGTAGAGACAGAATTCCAAACAGGAAGAAGGAAGAAGGAAGAAGGAAGAAGAAGAAGGAAGAAGGAAGAAGGAAGAAGGAAGAAGGAAGGGCCCCAGTGAGGAGGGAGGATGGGCTCCTCATGAGAACCCAAGAAATGGCAAATGCCCATTAGTCTGCTCCCCATGGCACCAGCAGGGAGATGAACCTAGAGTTGGCTGCATGGCTCTGTCAGCTCATGGGCAGAGCGGGTCTGGGTGTCTCTGCTGTTTCTCCAAGAGCTCTTGAGGCCTGTCCAGGAGGTAAAAACCACACCACACATGGGGTCATGACAAGGACTGGCATTTATTATGAGAGTGAAGAAACACCAAACAAGCCTGGGTCATGTGTGATAGTGACTAAGCAGAGCAAGCAACAGAATGCAGACATCAGAACGACACCCTGGGGCCGGGACAGGGCTCAGCAGGGAAGGCATTGGCTGCTAACTCTGGGAACCTGTGTCTGCTGCCTGAGATCAGCATGTGCATGGAGATAACCAACAAGCCATCCTCTGGCCTCCACATATACATGGTGGTACACACATCCTGCACACACACACACATGACAGATTTTTAAAAAACATGTATTCAGTCATGAGTAACAGACATACTACCTGGATGGAACATCCCAGAACTCCACAGCTTCAAAGGCTGACTCACGATTTCAGTAACTACTAACAAGGTGTCAGGGCTACTACTACTACGTCATCGCTCAGCCACTCCCCCAAGCACTAGTGTGGACTGACCACAGTAGCTCACTTTACAGGCCAGTGAGGCTTGGAGAACAGGACAGGGCCTCAGTTCCCCACCTCAGGAATAGGTGCTCAACCCCCAGCTTCTTCAGGAACATGAGACCTACTGAGCTGCTCTGAATCTGCAAAGGGGACTTCAAGCTCACCCAATCCTCCACTGACTCCTGAACAAGCCCCACATTTTCCTTTTAGAATGGCTAGAAGGAGGGGTGCCTGCTGGAGAGTGATCACTGTACAGTAGTCATGGGACAGCTATACAAGCCCCATAGTATAAACACCCGTCAGAAAGCACTGCGCAGGACCCCTCAAATCCACGCCCCTCGAACTCAGAGCACAGCTTTAAAGCTGGGTGTGGTGCTGCACAACTTTAATCCCAGCACTTGGGAGGCAGAGACAGGCAAATCTCTCGGGTTGAAGACCAGTCTGGTCATCAAAGTGAGTTCCAGGACAGCCAGGGCCACACAGGGAAACCCTGTCTTGGGAGGGGGGAGTTATAAGAGGAAGGTGTCATGGGACTCAGTTCAAGGGACATTAGCAGCCACCTTCAGCTGGAAATGGGGATTGATTCCTCACCAGGTCCTGTGGAGGCAGCCATCTCTTACCAACATCTTACTGAACTGTTAGAGGCTTCCGTTAGAGAAGCCACCAGGTTATGACATCTATAATGCAGGAGACATGTCTTCCCTCTTTTCTGCTGTGTGCCCTGTGTACAATGAAGGTCCTTTTGCAATGTCCTCATGGTGTCCACAGGACACAAAGAGGTGGTCCAAAGATATTCAGGTCAGGGTTGTTGCACCGACTAGCAGCATCAGAAGTGTTGGGCCTGGTGGCTTCTGGAGAAGTTTGGGCTGTGGAGAGCATCATGCATTGTGGTCAGGCTCTGGCCTCAGTGCACCCTGCTCTGTACACTAGGGCTGTGCTGCAAAATGGGTAAAGCACAGTGGCTGGCATGGGTCCAGTCTTCCTTGTGCAGCCTACCAGATGTGGGAAAGACGTCATGGTACCACCTTCAGCAGCCAACAGCAAGAGAACTTACTACCTTGTCCCAAATGCCTGTCCAGAGACCTCAGTCCTAAGCCTGTCAGTCAGCTCAGCCCATGAGAAGAACCACATTCTCTATAACACACCACTGTATGAGGCTAGTGGGCGGTACCACGACCTGTGTTTGCTTTATAGGATGGTCCACAGCATGCCTTGTGGGTAGTAACCTAGTTCAGTTGCTAAGTCACCCAATCTCCATTTCATCCATTCTTGAATTGGGTAGAACACTTGTGATGGAAGAAACCTTGAAAGTTTGCTATTATTTGTTTTGAGGCAGGGTCCTTCTGTGTAACCCTGGCTGTTTTGGAACTCAGTATGTAGAACAGGCTGGTCTAGAACTCACAAAGCTCTTCCTGCCTCTGCCTCCTAAGCACTGAGATTAACAGCATACCTGTCGACCCCTTAGTCCAAAAGACGGTCTATGGAGCTCACACAGGCCTCAAACTTGCTATGTTGTCAAGGATAGCCTTGAACTTCTGATCCTTTACCCTCAGCCTCACAAGTGCTAACAAATACTATCATACCCTGTCTGTAGGGTGCCGGGTATTGAACCCAGAGCTTTGTGTCTGCCAGGCAAGTATTCTACCACCTGAGTTACCTCTCCAGCCCCATTTCTTTAGTGAGTCCCTATTATTTTAGAATCCATTACTAAGTCTTGTGAGACGTACACATCGGTACACTTATAACTTGTATCTACATATACAAAGGAGCGTGTGCACATGAACATATAAAATGATTCTGTCGAGGATGGCACTGGGAATAAATGCACAGCAAAGCAGGAAAAGGAAAAGGCACTGTCAGGAAGAGAGAAAACATTAAAGAAAAGGACCCCTAAATAATTTTAACTCTACTTTCAGAAGGGAAACTTTAATTCTTTCATGGCTTCCGTAGAATGGTTGGATCAGAACTATGAAAAGAAACAAGTGTTTGGCTCCCAGGGGAGTCTTGCTAGGGGCCATTGTGTGTAGGTGGGAGGCTATTGAGGAGACTATGTATCTCTGAGGACAGTATACATAGGGCAAGTGGGGTTTTCCTGTTCCCAGCAAGTATGTAGATTGTTCTCAAGACGTAGAAAATGCCTCCTTGAGGGCCTTATTTCCAAAGAGAATTTTTCAAAGTAAAACTTCAAAATAAGCTGGGGCAATTGCCCACACCTTTGGTTCCAGCTGTTCCTGGGGATGAGGCAGGAGGATGACTGATCAGCCTGGGTAACAAAGAACTTGTCAGCAGCAAAGCAAAAGTGGGAGATATGGGGCTGGAGAGATGGCTCAGCTGTTAAGAGCACTGACTGCTCTTCCAGAGGTCCTGAGTTCAATTCCCAGCAACCACATGGTGGCTCACAACCATCTGTAATGGGATCCGATGCCCTCTTCTACTGTGTCTGAAAACAGCCACAGTGTACTCATATAAATAAAAGTAAATAAAAAATTAAAATAAAATTTTAAAAGTGGGAGATATATGCCAGTTAACCACCATCTGTCCAGGAACAGTGGTCTCTCAGGTCAGTTCCCATGAGTCCTCAGTGAGCAGTCCCTGACAGTCCCTTCACAGGTCTTGTTCCGCCTATTTCAGCTTCCTCTTCCTGAGCTGGGGATGGAAGCCCAGAGACAGAGGCAAGGACCCAGCTCACTTAAAAAAAATGCTGTGATGCTCACCCACACGACTATTCCTTCCATATAGTTAATTCCAATAAACACACTAAAAGAGCAGTGAAGCACGCTGGAGGCCTAAGAATATGTAACAGCCAGAAGCATGCAACTTATAAGACCACTCTATTTACAATAAAACCATGTCTTATTTTCCGTGTGCCACTTTGTGACCGTGGTTTTTCCTTATTAGACTGTAATCCTAAACGAGGTCTTTGCACCTCAGGAGCCACTCTATGATTTCATTTACGAAGAAAAGTTCTTTAGAATAATTTTGGACAGCATAATTTCAAAAGCTACTAAAAGTGTATATGGTTTCTGCTAAGACACTCAAATATGATACTCGGCTTGGGTGTGTGGTCTCCCTGAGTGCCTTTCTATTAACCCCTGGACTTAAATCTGTTTAAGAAACTTTTTGAGACAGGGTCCCACCATGTAATTTTGGCCTGCCTGGAACTCTGTGTGTAAAGCAGGCTGTCCCTGAACTCAAAGATCCACCTGTTCCTGCTTCCTGAGTGTTGTATTAAAATCTTTCACTACTGTGCCTGGCTATAAAGCCAACTCTTACCAATCTCTACCTTTATTTCATAATGATTTATTTGCTAAAGTGATCACCAAGTGTCTTAGGGTTTCATTGCTCCGAAGAGACACCATGAACAAGGCAATTCTTATAAAGGCAAACATTTCATTGGGGCTGGCTTACGGGTTCAGAGGTTCTGTCCATTATCATCATGGTGGGAAGGGTGGGAGCATCCAGGCAGACCTGGTGCTGAAGGAGCTTGGTCCAAAGGCAACCAGGGTCTCTTCCCACAGGTCAAGCATATTCAAACCACCACATAATAAAATCATGAAAACTTGAGTTTGATTCCCAGATCCAGGTTAAAAAAGAAAAAGCCAGGTGTGGTGGCCTATACTTGCAATCCCAAGACTAGTGTGGCAGAGACATAGGTGGATGCCTGGTGTTCTATGTCCGACGTTCCTAGCTTACTGGACAAGTTCCAGGACAAAGCACAAAAACAAGGTAGATGGCTCCTGAGGAACACCACCTACAGGAAACAAAGGCTACCCATTCACATACACCCTCACACACATGTACAAGTATTCACACCCACCAACTTCAAGGTTGAGTTTGGGACCAATCTGGAATACACGAGACCTGTTTCGAAAGAAAACCCATTCACCTAATTTAGTAAAACTGTGGTTTTCTGTACAGGTGAAGAAGAGCTACACTCCGAGTTTTAGGCACTGAAGTAGGGAGGACACGCAAGAAATCCAGCGACGGACTGAGAACCTAAACGTTTACTCTGACACTTTGGCCCTGGGTTAGTTTAGTTCCAGAACTAACCCAGGCATCCTAAAGCCTGGTCCTATCTCCTTCACCCTCCCTTTGAAGGTCACCAGCAAGTTGCCCACAATAGACAGGGTTCTAGGGACTTGCCCTTAGGGAACAGAACATCTCCCCAGGCTCTGCCCCTCTGCTTCTGTTCCCAGTAGTTTTTAGCTGAGATCCTCCCTAGCTGTCAGAGTCTTGTGTCCAGCTTTGGGCTCCCTAAGCGGATCACACTTCCAGCCCAGCGACCGGACTACATTTCTCAGACTACCGCGCGCGCTGCTGCCTGTTTGCGCTTCTTTGAACCTTTTCTGAGAAAGAGAATCATTCTCTGGCTGCTGTGTCCCTATGTGCCTTCTGTGATTTCTGAGCCTCAGTATCCAAATTGATGAATGGGAACGTTCACTCCCAGTCATCTATTGACCTGTATGTTAAATTGCACACACCAGCGGTGGTGGCTCAGGCCTCCTAGTACTTGAGAGGTGAGGCAGGCTGATCATAGAGAGTTCGAGTCCAGCCTAGTCTACAGAGAAAGTTCCAGGATACCCAGGGCTAGATGGAGATACCCTGTCTTGAAAGACCAATAAATAAATAAAATAAGAACTGTACTTTGGCAAAGTGGTGGTGGCAGAGGCCTGTAGGCAGATCTCTTGAGTTCAAGGGCAGCCTGATCTACAGAGAGAGTTCCAGGACAGGATAGCCAGGGCTATACAGAGTGACCCTGTCTCGAAAAACTTAAAAAAAAAAAAAAAGCTGCATACTGGCTGAGCTGAGTTGCCTCATGCCACTCATGTTGGGAGCTTTTCTGCAATTTCAAAACTACCCTGAGTTACATTGTGAGGCTGTGTCTCAAAACCCAAAACCAGCACAAATAAAAGCTGCAGGCTGAATGCCCCCTCTTATATATCCAGCTGAAACCTTTGTTATGGCCCAGTGACTATTGTGTTATTTTTTGCTGACAAACCTCCAGTTTGTTCTAATTGGTCAGAGAACCCAAGGGTTACCATCCACATGGCATAGCCTGTCCTTGGACAGAAGGGCTGTTCCCCCACCAGTTATTACACTGGATAATCTTGGAGGATAGTCTTTACACATGTGTATTGCTCTAGGGTACATGTGGCAATGTCCTGGTTAATTTTCAGTTGTCAAAACAGGGAAGTTAGTACTGATATCCAGGAGGAGGCCCCAGCCTGCTCCGTCCCACTACCAGACTGATGGAGCAGGGCTGACACTGTGGCCAGCAGTGTTTTGTGTAATACCCATTCCTAGAAATGCAGTCGCCAAGCCAAAGGGCGTGTGCTTTTTGAAACGCAGTGGGCTTTGCAAGTTACCTGAAGCTCATAGGCACCTTCAGAACCTATTGTTTCCCCGAGTCAATATCTCAACTGCTGTGTAGCAATATTCTGCCTTCGAGATGGTGATTATGGGTGGGGTGTGTCCACTTGAGCTCTGGGGACAGGAGTTCTCTAAACCTAGAGTTGGCCAAGGGCAGGGGTAGAGAGGCAGGTTTGTGAATTCACTGAGCAAACAGCTAGATAAAGAGCAATATAGGGGCCATTGCTTGCTGAGCGCCAGCCATGTGCTAGACACAGGGAGGAAGCTGAGAAAACTCTGTCTTCCCACAGCTCCCAGTGCAGGAGACTGAGGAGAAAACAAACCACAGGACACACAAGGAGGACATTAAGGAGGGACCCTGGAAATGCACAAAGCCTTGCACTACATAAACTGGCACATGTCTGTGATTCCAGCCTGTGGGAATGGACTCAGAAAGATCACAGGTTCAAGGTCATTTTGGGCCACATAGCAAGTTTGAGGTCAACCTAGACTACATGAGACTCGGTCTCAACTTTTTTCTTTTGAAGTTAAGGAGGGTGCCCCAGTTAGGGTTTTGTTGTTGTGATTAAACACTGTGATCAGAAGCAACTTGGGGAGAAAAGGGTTTTGTAACTGTTGGGCCTTTCTACGTCCACCCCAGCTCTTCAGTAATGACACGGAGGCTGATTTATTTCTATGGCTGCTTCTGGCCTTGAGCTACGCTTGCCCCCAACTAGTTCTTATATTAATGCATTTATACTATTCTATGTCTGCCATGTGGCTAGTTACCTCTCTTCAGTTTTATACACTGGACTTCCTCTGAGTTTGGGTGAATCTCTGGTACCTCCCGACCCCTCCACTTCCCTCTTCCTTCCCCACACGGAGGTCAGAAGAGGCCATTGGATGTCCTGGACCTGGAGTTACAGGTGATTGCGAAGCTCCATGTGGGTGCTGGGAATCAAGTCTAGGTCCTCTGCAGAAACAAGTGCTCTTAAGCACTGAGCCTTGCCTTCAGCACCAGGAATACTCACTCATTCTTAATTATCTTCTTAGGAGATTGCAAAGTTTGAGAGCTGATGGTTTGAAGTGAGACCTGAGAAGAGAGGGAAAGTATGGAATATATTACTCTTTAAAGATAAGTCGAATAGGAAAAGACTACAAAAGGCTGCTTTAAAAAATGAAATCTACATATTTGTACTTAGAAGAATGGGCTATGAAGCAGTGGTTCTCAACCTTCCCAATGCTGTGACCCTGTAATACAGATCCTCATGTTGTGGTGACCCCCAACCATAAGATTATTTTCTTTGCTTCTGCATGACTAACTTTGCTACTGTTATGAACACTAATGTAAATATTGGTGTTTTCCAGTCGTCTTAGGACACACAAAGTTTAGAACCACTGGGGCTAGAGGATCTTAAAATTCTTTTTCTTTTTTTTTTTTTCGAGACAGGGTTTCTCTGTATAGCTCTGGCTGTCCTGGAACTCACTCTGTAGACCAGGCTGGCCTCGAACTCAGAAATTTGCCTGCTTCTGCCTCCCAAGTGCTGGGATTAAAGGCGTGTGCCACCACTGCCCGGCGATCTTAAAAATTCTTAATCCGGGCTGGAGGGATGGCTCAGTGGTTAAGAGCACTGATTGCTCTTCCAGAGGTCCTGAGTTCAATTCCCAGCAACCACATGGTGGCTCACAACCATCTGTAATGAGATCTGATTCTCTCTTCTGGTATGTCTGAAGACAGTGACAATGTACTCATGTACATTAAATTAATAAATCTTTAAACAAACAAAGAAAACTAACTAAGGTAGTAGCCTAAGTGAGACTCTTAACCATCTTGACTTAATACTGCCGTGCTAATCTTGCTGATCCTGTGAACTATGGACATTCCCCATGCTCACGCTTATTCATGAAACAGAAGATGGAGATTTCTAAGTCTTCTGTTGATAGTAAAGAATTTCTCTCCAAGACTTTTCTAAGAGGGATTCCATGAGATTTGTCTCTTAGTGGCCTATTGGTGATGTGAAGTCTTTATTAAATAGAGATGGTTCTTATCTTTTGGAATGCTGGGTTTCACCTCGAGGTCTGTCAACTCCTATTATTAAGGCGAAATTGACATATAGTAGTTGCATTTGCTTTATATGCACACAATGTTCAATATTGATATAAGAATAAATCTGTAAAACTGCAACCACAATAACAGACATTACTATCTATATCCCCATTTTTTTGTTGTTGTTTTTTGTTTTTTGAGAACAGGGTTTCTGTGTATCCCTGGCCATCCTGGAACTCCCTTTGTAGACCAGGTTGGCCTAGAACTCAGAAACCCAAGAGATCCACCTTCCTCTACCTCCTGAGTGCTGGGGTTAAAGGTATGCACCACCACCACCACCTGGCTCCTCCCAATTTTTTTTTTGAGACAGGGTTTTTTTTTTTTTTTGTGTGTAACCCTGGCTGTCCTGGAACTCACTCTGTAGACCAGGCTGGCCTTGAACTTGTAACCTTCCTGTTTCTGCCTCTGCTGAGATTCTAGGTATGAATCACCATACCTCAAACCCCCTTCTTATTCCCTAACCAGATGGCCACTTGGTCTGATCTTAACGCTCCACTTAGCTGACCAGTAGTGTGCAGGTGTAGTTTGATTTGGGGTAAGGCCATGAGATGTCTATTTTGTTAAAGTGTCCCTGGTGATTGTGATGCACAGCCAGGTTTGAGGAACTCTGCTAAATAAGCCATTGGGTGGGATCACCTGATGGCACCCTGTCCATGGGGGACTGCAGCGAAGGAACCTGGATCTTTTGGAGATACTCTTCCAAGTCCCGATTCCAGGCTTGTAGTGTAACTCACACTAAAGTGTAAGTGAATCTGCGATGCTCTTAACCCTCTTCCTTCTCATGAAGGCCTCTTCTTCACCCAAAATATATCTGCAGCCGCCAGTGCTCATTTAAGGCCCAGTGACTAAGTGAAATGGAGAATTTCAAACAATGTGGGCGTTGAGATCTTCCAGTTGTTCCTTAAAGTGGTGGCTCCCTGTCTTGGTCATCTTCAAAACTGTCTTGGAAGCTTTATAAAAAATGCAGTTTGGGGTTCTGACGCCCACCTTCAGAGCTGAACCTCAGTGTGTGGTGTGTGTGTGTGTGTGTGTGTGTGTGTGTGTGTGTGTATCCAGAAGTGGATGGTTGCTGCAAATAGAACTCTCCAGAGGTTTTGATGTTCAGTGAAATCAAGTCTGGGAATCCTGAGTTTTACTGCACAATGTTTTCACTCCTTCTCAGGTCTCTAGGAAGTGTTAGCAATTAGCATGACAATAGCCACAGGAGGCACTTTACATAATAGGTATGAAATAGGTAAAAGTTATCTGCCTCTGGATTTATATAAAACTATTTCTATAAAATATTCTATAAAAACTATTCAAGAAGGGGTTGGCATGTGCCTGTAGTCTCTGAGCTGGGAGAAGCAGAGGCAGGATTCCTGGGCTTGCTGCCCAGTCAGTCTAGCTTTAGGGAGTGGCTTTGTCTCAAAAACTAAGGTGGAGAGCAACTGGAGAATATAACTGGGGTTGGCTTCTGACTTCCACACACAAGTGCATGTGGAGCTGCATATATATATATACACATACACACAATGCACACACACATGCAAATAAAATAAAAAATGAAATAAACAGTTCAAAAGGGATGCAGTCCTGTCAGAGGTGGGATGATAAGGACAGTTGGGGATGATGTGTGAGTGGCTAGCTCAGTCTTTGAAGTCCTGCCACACTGAGCAATTCACAAACTCACCTACATCAGAAGATCCTCAGTTTTTGAGATTCCACAATTTGTAGCTATGTGTGTAAGCTTGTACTGGCTCTCTTGTCTCATTAACGCATTGCTTTATATGATGAATTTATTGTAGATTATTCACCAACTGACACTGCAGGTAATAGTATAAAGCTAATACCTCATTAGGTACCAACATGCTTCCCTCAGGTAGTAAGGAGCCATTCTTTGGGGAGAGTTTCAGGTGTATTTCCAAGAATGAGAAGCGGGTTTTAAAAGACTCTAAGATGGACTATAAGATGGTAGGGTTTTGCTTCATTTTTTTGAGACAGGGTTTTTCTGTGTAGGCCTGGCTGTCCTGGAACTCACTCTGTAGACCAGGTTGGTTTCAAACTCAGAGATCTCCCTGCCTCTGCCTCCCAAGTGCTGGGATCAAAGGCATGCAGTGCTAGAATAGTTTTGATGTTTGGCTTCCAGCTAGAACATTGAGCTCAGATGTTGGCTTAGATGTGGGCTTTCTCTTCTGAAGGTATTATTAACCCCATGCTTGGAGTTTGGGGACACACCACCCCATATGCTCCAAAGCATATTTTTCTGGGATGTAGTTGACCTCTAACCCTACTCTCTCACTGATCCTAACTACTAGCTGAGGCCTTTTCTTCACATTCTGACAGATAATCCTTTTACTCTGTCTTTGTCTAGACCTCAGAAATGACCCCATTGAAGACTGGAGATCAACATTCTGGCAAGTGGCAAAGCAGATGCAGAAGATGCAGGAGAAACAGGGAGCTTTCGTCCTCAATCCTGCCATGGGGTAGGGCCAGACTCCTTTCTCTACACAACTCTGGAAGCATATGGGAACTGCTTGTCACATCCTGGGAACCTTTGATCTCAAGCCTCTGCTTATCTTGCTTAAATCTCCAAGGCATTTTCAGTGAAGTCCTGTTTTCTCTTTTACTTTCTCACCTTGGGATGCTTTTCTTTAATCTTTATTTCAACCCTGTTTCTCACATCAGCAACTAGGAAGCACTTGTGTGATCTGGAACTGTCTTGTTTAGAGGAGCTCTTTGGCCATCTATGCATGGACAGCCTTGACTAACCACAGCTAGGTCAGTCTCTTTTACAGATTCAAACACTGAGTAGGGTTTTAAGAACAGTGATAGAGGCTCACTCCTGTGCCTTTTGATATCCTCTCCACACCACTACAGACCTTCTTAGCCTCGGAATTCCTGTTCTTTATTCTCCTCTGGGTCCTCTGCACACATCTCACTAGAACCATCTATCCCACTTTTTCCCTACCCAAAACTTTTGCCTCCTGCCTACCATTGTCAGTGACGTGTCTGACACCTTCCTCTTGATCTTCATGTGAGAAAAGAAGGGAAACTCTGTAGTATATATATAGCTTGTTTTTGTTTTCTGTCTCCTTCCTCCTCACTCTATTGGTTGGCTTTCAGGTTTGTTTGTTTGTTTGTTTGTCTGTTTATTTCTTTAAAGGTTAATTTAAAAATTATTTTTAGGTGAGTGTGTGTATGTGTGCATGTGAGTTCACGTGTCCATAGAGGCCAGAAGGAGGGCGTCAGTTCCCCTGGAGCTAAGTCAGGCAGTTGT
>NC_047663.1:92566016-92566141 GCF_011762505.2 Arvicanthis niloticus | reverse complement strand
ACAAAAACAAACAATATGTATGTGTGTATTATTAGATTTGTTGGGAATGTCTATTACTATCACCTTCATAGTTATTGGTTTAATCAAGTAAGGTCTGTCTTTTATAAATTCTGGTCACTTATGTT